>NW_004443980.1:16904003-16921254 GCF_000243295.1 Trichechus manatus latirostris
AAAAAAAAAAAAAAAAGAAGAAGACTCTCCTGAAATTAAGGAGAAAATACTGCTAATCTTATTTGTATACAGACTTGATGGTGCCAGTCTGCTTGAAGAATTGAATGCTTGGAACAGAGAGCACCTTTTATAAATGCCCAGATGTCAAAGAGCTCAAGCAGGAGACATTGGTTTTTAGAGACTTGAAGAAAATTGCCACATTTGCCCTTACTCTTTCACAAACATTTCTGTTTCAGCAATGATATCCATTGGAATATCGTTCCAAATAATGGGTTCACATAAGCACTGGAAGAAATCTTTAAAAGGAGTTTTTCCAAACCAGGGAAGAGTTTAAGCAATGATACGAATGTAAATCACACTAGGTGATTTATTTGATAAAATGCTGGTGTTTCTAAATGAGGTACAAAAGGACTGTCTAGGGAAAGTCAGTATCATTGCTGCTAGTTGCATCATTTGAAATATTTCTGTCTTCTGAATGTTCAGACTATCCAAAAAAAAGTTCTCTTTCCAAATAATGACTTCCATTTTCTAAAATTATAAGTTTAGACAGATAATTGCCATGGATCATTAAATCGTTTAGTCAATAAATATTTTATTATTATCATCATTATTATTCTTATTCACAGTGGTAGTATCTTTTTGGGGGGAATAAAGCTCTATTTTCTGTTTGTCAAAAATTTAAAAATATATTTCAGGAGGATATTAAAAAGGTAAAAACAAAAATTATTTGTATCATCAGGATCTAGAAATAACCATCTTACTGTTTGGTTTCATATTTTTAAAAAATGTTCAATATACGTGTGTGTGTGTGCGTGCACTTGGGTGTATGATGTGAATAGAAAATTATATAGATATGTACTGTATATAAGTTATATATATACATATATATTATTTTTAACAAATTATGATCGTGCTATGCATATACTTTTACCTGACTTTTTGTATGTTATATCATTCTGTATCACTCGAGGCAGCTGTCCTTATCAGAAAATGTAGTGCCCTGCTTCCCTGGCTCATCTTCCTGTGGGACTCCATGCCTGGCAGGGTAGCTGTGAAAGTCTCCTTCCTGACCAGCTGCTGTGAGATTGTAACCATGCCACAATGCAAACTACTTCTGAGCGAAGCTCTCTCCCGCTGCCCAGTAGAAGGATAATTCTGCCTTTTAGTTCTACATCCCAAGACCTAGAGACCTGTACACATTTCTTAGGGCTGCTGTAACAAAGTACCACAAAATAGGTTGCTTTAAAGAACAGAAATTTATGGTCTAACAGTTCTGCAGCTCAGATTCCGAATTCAGGACGTCAACAAGGCCACACTCTCTGTCTGCTCTAGGGGAAGAGCTTTCCTTCTCTCTCCTAGCTCCTGGTTGTTATTGCTGTTATGCACAGTTGAGTCAACTCTAACTCATAGAGACCCTTTAGGACAGAGAAGAACTGCCTCCTAGGGTTTCCTAGGCTGCAATCTTTACGAGAGCAAATCGCCAGGTCATTTCTCCCATGAAGCCCTTTGTGGGTTTGAACCGCCAACCTTTTGGTTAGCAGCAGAATGCTTAACCATTGCACTGCTAAGGCTCCTTTCCGGCTTCCAGTAGCCCCAGGCATCTCTTGCCATTCCTTGGCTTATAGACTCATCTTCACATGGCAGTTTTCTCTTTGTGTCTGTGTCTCATCTCCTCTCTCATAAGGACACCAGTCATAGAGGATTAGGATCCACCTTACTCCAGTATGACACCATGTGAACTGCTAACATCTTCAACGATCCTATTTCCCCAAACCATGTCACATTCACATGTACTAGGGGTTAGGAATTCAACATCATTTTGGGGGGTACAGTTCAATCCATAACAGGACTCAAGGACCTGTCAATGGTGGCTGTGGTCATCCCGAATGGAGACAGGAGATGTTAGCTCTTAATACTGCTGGGGAAAGGAGTACTGTCCGAGACCTTGGTCCCAAAGCCAGTCTCTGCGGGTTGTGGTTGTGGTCAGAGAGGACCAGGAAGGAGTGTTAGGAAGGGTTCTACCTGCGGAAATTAGGCTATGTGGCCTTCGGTGGAGAGATTACTAGCTTTCTGTAAGCAGGTAATGCCAGAAGAATTTCTGAATCACCTGCAACCCTTCCAAAGGCAAAAGAGTTTTGAATTCGAGATACCACAGGTTTTAGCAATTGTATTATTAAGTTGTAACCTAACAGGAGTTTGTGCCAGAGTCTTGGGTGTAGTTACCATTACTTGAAACATATTCATTGATTTTTTTCCCTCCATGTGGTGGAGCCTGGGAGAAAGACCTATCATGTCGTCTGGAACTATTAAGAAAAATAGAGACCACATTGCAAACAATTAAAACCACTCCCTTATTCATTCATTCATTCATTCATTCACTTAGCAAATACTTATTGAGCCCTTGCCTGATGCGTGGAACATTGCTAGGCATTGAGGAATCAAAGATGCCTACTGGATCTTCTCAAAGCTTGAATAGCAGGTGAGCTTTGTCATATAGTAAAGTCACTTGCTAGTGAGTCCAAGGGTGTTAAATATAAAGGAGAATTTAGTATAAATCTAGAAATAGCATTGCTGCTGTCTGCAAAATCCTACTGACATGAAATTCTCATTTAAGTACATGAATATTGGGAATCTGGGGCACACATAAATAAAGAACTCACCTGATCCATTTCAAAAACTGCCTTCTGAACTATTTAATTAACAACCTATGAAAAATATACTCTTGAGATCTAAGTGGGTAATAGATGTCACCTTTGTTCTATAAAAATGCTTTGCTACCAGTAAAACTTAATTTTAAAATGAACAGTCAGCATTTGCAACAAGCTGTCTCTCTAAAAGTTCCACCTATCCTGGTTTGACACAAGTAATGAAGAAGGGCAACATTTACCCTCATTGCTACAGTGGAAAATTTTATTTATCATTGGATTTTAAGGTGTACTGCTGTCTCCAGACTATGAAGATTGACAGGGCAGATGGTCTTTATTCTTCCTAAAGGTCTCATTAGTAAATGACACACTAATTCTTTAGTACTTCATCTATCTACCCTCTCCATGAAGTTAAAATTTGTGTGACACATTTTTATGGTCACTTAACGGGCATAAATTAGCATTAATTAGGGGTATTATACCGTAATTCCCTAATGGAGAAGTTGCATGCAGATGGGAGGAGCACAAGGACTACTAATAAAGTTCTCAAAATCACCTCTAACACTTTTCACAGCAAAGGGCTTTATGTACCAGTCTTCCTAAGTTAGGCTTTGGAAAAAAAAAAAAGTGGAAATTTTATACTCATTTTATGTTTTCACACATTCATAGTGTATTTTTTTTTCCCTCCAGAGTCAGAGACACAATATCTTTGGCAAAGAACACAGGCTTTTTGGATTAATTAATTCATTAGTTAATCAATAGGAGACATGCCTTCAGGGTTTGCATTCAGGTGCCAATGGCTAAGGATTCTTATGCTGAGCATAATGGCTTCAATAAGCCACTAGGTCAGAACCACCATGAGGCATTTAAGAGGCTTTGCGACTAGTTCAGAGGCTTGCTATCACATTTAGACAACTCCCTGCTCTCAATATCCATGGTATCAATTTAAATTGCTGCTATCAGATTGGCAAGAATTATGTCTACCTTTTGACATTTATGTGGAAGTGAACCACCACCCATCTGTCAGTTTGTCATACTGTGGTGACTTATGTGTTCCTATGATGCTGGAAGCTATGCTACCAGTATTTCAAATAACCAGTGGGATCACTCATGATAGACAAGTTTCAGCAGATCTTCCAGACTAAGACAGACTAGGAAGAAAGGCCTGGGGATCTGAAAATTAGCCAGGGGAAACCCCACGAATCACAACAGAATATTGTCCAGTATAGTGTTGGAAGAGGAGCCCCCTGGGTTGGAAGGCTGTATACAATAGCCCCAACAATGGACTCGAGCAAAGCAACGATGATGAAGAGGGTGTAGGACCAGGCACATTTGGTTTTGTTGTACATGGAGTTGTCCTGAGTCGGAGCTAAGTGGACAGCATCTAACAGCAACAACAACCAAGTGAAAACGAGTTGACATCCTAAATCCTCAATGCATGCATCGAACATTAACAACAGGAAAATAATGTTGAATTGAGTGTTGAGTGGGGTGGAAGAGCCTTTCAGATAGAGAAAAAGAAAATATAGATGACAAGGTCCAGAACATACACGCCCATTATCCTCATGGGTTCCAGCAGTCACTCAATCCCCTCCATTCATAACTGAGTTTCCAAATGGATAAAGCAGCAGAGGTATCACTGAATTATGCTTCAAAAGGTGTTAATACCATGTTTGCACAAAGTACTACATTCATTTATTTACCCAAAGAATATTTATTGAGCACGTGCAGGTTGACCGGTGCTGTTGCAATTAGAACAGACAGAGCAAGGAAGAGGACAGTAGGTGTATGTTGTAGCCCACTCACCTTTAGAGGTGGGCCACCTACACATGGGGAGATGGTAGCCATTGTCTGACTCATCTCCTTTGCCCAAGCCCATAGGCTCACACCTCCTCCTCTATCAGAAGGATTAGGTCTCAGCAGCATTTTCATACTGTTTTCTGAAACCCTTCACTTTCAAAGCTATGCAAATTGCATAAGTACAGTGCAACTTTTAGAAGCCGGAGGGTGGTAGAGGGTGATCAGTGTGGCGGCTCAATTCTCCGCTGCAAAACTTTCATCTACTCTCATCTCTTCTTCCTTGGATCATTTTTCTCACTCAGGGAGTAGAACAGAGATTAAATACATTTTCTTCTTCTTCTTCTTCTTTTTTTTTTTTGGCTACAGCCTTCTTGAGTTTGAATAATAATCAAATCCCTCATTTTAAGCAGTGAATTGCGAATATTCAACGTGAATCCATTCTTCAGACACCCCTAATCTTGTGTCATAGAATGTTTTCCATCATCTAATGGTCTTATGTAAATGATGGCTGTTGATTTCAAAGCTTGTCCTTCAAAAAGAAGTTCTTGTACATAAAAAGGCCTCTGTGGTTTGAAATCTTTCGTTCTGTGCACTTTTCAAATCATCTGGCTTAGTGGAGCTCTTACAACTCTTTAATATGATTTTCATCACTTGCAACCTGTATACCTTTTAGAGTTTTGTGCATGATGCTTAGTCCTTTCCTTGTCAACAAGAAACAGCAGTACTGCTTTCTACTGCCAAATATTTCATATTAAAATTCACAATATTTAATGTTTTTTAGCAAAGAAATTGGCACAACATCTCCATGGCACGTCTTCTGGGTAGGGCTGTCAGTTATTATAATAGGGTTTCTAACAAATGACACGTCAAAGCCTTGACTTTCAAAGCCCTTATGCAGAGTGTCAATCATTTCCTCTCTGCCTGTTCAAATGAGCATCCCTCCAAGAGCACCTTTAAGGTGTGTGTGCCCTGACTTTTTATCAAAAATTCTTTCTGTCCTTATTTTATCTTGTGGAAAATCTTCCCTGTAACGGAAATGTGAAAGGACAAAAAAGAGCAATTTTGAGTAATAACGAAGCAGTTTAACAATAACGTCCAGTGTTCTTTATTATAAATCCCCCAAAGAGTTGCTTGGCATCTCCTTTTTCCCCTACCCTGTTCCGTCCCACATGTACTTCTTTTTAAATATTCTATAAACGTTGGATAATTGTTGGTATTTGTCTCAGTGTGTTTGGTTTGTTATTGCTGTTTACATTGCAAGTCTGTATCAAATTAAGCATCTTTTACCTTTGAAATTGAAAAGAAAGCGCACATATGAAGAACTAGAACAAACAATTATAATTTGTGTCTCCTTTACCAAATGTTGATTGTTATTGTTGTCAGCTGCCATTGAGTTGGCTCCGAGGCCACCACAGTGTGACAAACTGACAGGTGGTGAAAACGTTAATTAGCAACCCAGAAAAATTACTTGGTCCACCAGGATTCTGAAACAAACCAGGGAGCCACAACCATTTTACAGTCAATGTTACAACATATGTTAATGATGGTTATTGGAGTCTAATTATATATCTGGACTTAGACTGTGGAATCAAAAAACCAAACCCGTTGCCATTGAGTCAATTCTGATTCATGGTGACCCCATGTGTTTCAGAGTAGGACTGAGCTTCATAGAGTTTTCAATGACTGTAATCTTATGAAAGTAGATTGAGGGCCTTTTTTTGTGATGGGCCACTGGGTGGATTAGAACCGCCAACCTTTTAGTTTGCAGCGGAGCACAAAGCCTTTGCACCACCCAGGGACCTTCGGATTGGGGAAGTAGGTCTTAACTGGAGATGAATCAAATGGTTACCTAAAAGAGGCATACTATATATACATGTATAAATTAGTTTAACTTCCTCTACATTGACTAGCATCGAGGAAATGCTTTTTACTTCAAATAATGAGTACTTTATGTAAAAATTTTGTGAGTCTGAAAAATAAGTAAATAATTTTGATATCATGAACATACTCCTTTTCTCACTTCTTTCCTGCCACAGACATTAATTCGATGCTTACTTTGTGCTCAGTGCTAGAAATGGATGGATTCCTGCCCTATGTCTTAGCAGACATGTACATTTAAACAGGAATGATGTTCAACACTGAACACTGTTGTTAACAGTCTTCTTGTAGCTTTTTCTTTCCAGGAGGTGAACTGAAGGTGGTTTGGACACTTCCAACATAAAAATGAAATGTTCTATCTAGTAACACAGAATTAACAATCATTCCCTGCAAATGTACCATCTCATTTTATCGTCCCCAAGAGATGCACATCTGTGCTCTCAGGTACTCTATTAAGTATATCATCTATTTCATTTAGTTCATTTACTAGGCAGGACAGTTGCCTGCCTCATTGTCTTTTAGATTGCCTGCCTCTCAGTAAATACTAGATAATAAGCAGGGAGAATAAACTGAAACAAACTATTCTGTAATCACTAAACTCAACCTTTAAATAAAAAAAACTGGTTTATACTTCTGCATCTTCTGGATTTGTGCAAGATCTAAATCAGGAGCGCCAGACTCCCACAAGAAACTCTGTGGACTCAAGAGATTTAAATACAATCTGGAAAAGACTTTTTGCCTTCTTATCTAAACCAACCTTATAAACCTCATGAGGTCTGGCTTTCACTAATGTTTATTCCTTTCCTTGGTGACAGGTAGCAAGTATCTCCTCAGGAAGCTCTAAGTATGCCTGCAGCACATATTACAAAATAACTATTTACAAGTATTTCTGAGAGAGCACAATGCCGTGAGTGAGCAGAGAAGGGAATAGAAAGAACTGGGCATCTCTTGCCAGAATCTGACAGCTTGAACTTCATGAGATTAAAAGCAAAAAAAAAAAAAAAAAAAAAGACAGTGCCACAGATACCTTGGTTTTATGGTGTAAAGAAAAAAAAAATTCCATCCTCATAAATCTGCCCTAGAAATGAATACAAAACTCCCTTAATTTAACTGAGAGGAGGTAAGTTAATTATGTAAATCAACAAGAGATTGACCCTGCCATGAATTTTTAATAATATACTAATTGCCTGATAAGGAAATCAAATTAGACTTTCATGGTAAATTTTGTCTGAGTGTGCTGGGAGTTACTGAATCAACTCTGTTTTACCATAATAGTCTTTGAGCTCAGATATTTCGTTTGTCAGATGAAAATACTGACCTCTCTTTTGGCATGTGTTCTCTTGATTAAGTATTCTAAAATTTCACGAAGTCCATCTCAACTGTTTTCTAACGATCTCTAAAATGAATCCCACTTGTCTCATCTGCTTGTTTACAAGTCTGTAGAACAGTGACAATTGGTTAACCATAAAAGCTGAGAGCGGATAACTTCTCCCCTTAAGCACTGGTACGTAAAAAATTTTATTCTTGCCCCGTAAAACCAAATGGGACTAATGAGGCACAGCAGTCCAGGGACAAGGGCCAGAAGGCAGAAGGGGGCAGGAAAGCTGGTGATAGGGAACCCAAGGTTGAGTAATGATAGCGTTGATGTGTTGTGAGGTTGTTAACCATTGTCATAGGGCAACATGTGTACTAACTGTTAAATGAGAAACTGTTGTTCTGTAAGCCTTCATCTAAAGTGAGAATAGCAGCACAATTGGAAGAGCGTAGTCAATGTCACTGAACTGTGCATGTAGAAATTTTTGAAATGGTGTATCTTTGGCTATGTGTATTTTCACCAAAAAAAAGGAAAAAAAAGGTCGAGAAGTTAGCGGGTTGACATGTTGTGGGGTTGTTGGCCAATGTCATAAAACAATATGTGTACTACCGTTTCATGAGAAACTATTTGTTCTGTAAGCCTTCACCTGAAGTACAATAAAAGAAAAAAAAAAAAAAGGAGAGATTAAAAAAAAAAATTATTCTTATGCAGTTAGATCAGCACACAAGAAAAGGGGACATTTGCCTTGTGGGTATTTGTTATGGAAGAGCTACTTAGAACTCTGAATAACTTTTGCAGGGTGAGAAGCTCTTCTTAGCCATATTGTTGTAAAAATAAGATTTTTTTTTCCTCCCTACTCTTCCTTTACTTCAAGAATCTTAGAGAACAGATCAAAATAATTTCAGACCAAAGAACACCTTGACTTTACTGGCAAGAAGAATTTTTTTTTCTCTTTCTATAAAATGAAGACAGTAAGTAGAGGGAAAAACTTAAACCTAGATTTATAATAGGCAAGGTTTTCAGGAGCGTTAATGTAAAAATTTGTTGAAGAGTGGGGAGAGAATTTTCTTTTACTTAATTACCCTCACTTCACTATGCCTATTTTCTTAAAAAAATAAAATAAAAAAGGACCTTTCATCTTCAGAAAATAGCTAAGCACTGGAAATATCTGATTTTTCAAAATGATTGGTCATTAGTTTGCAAACATTGATCAGGGCCTACTTAGGTGAAAGGTACGGCTTTAGGCAATGAGAATAAGAGTGGAGATACAGAGGAAATGGGACCAGACATGTTCACTACAATCATGGAGTTTATAAGTAAGTAGAAAAGGCAAATACTTACACATAGTCAATTATGCAATGATAAACATGTAACATGCCGTAAAGCAGAAATGTAGGCTGCTATGGGACTGTATATTAGAGGCGTGCCTAAGCCTGAGGATTCAACCTTTCTAAGCGACTTAGGTTAACTTTTCAGACCTGAAAGATCTATAGGATCTGTGGGTATTTTCTAGATGAAGAATAGGAAGGGGGCCATTCCAGTTTGAGGGAACAGCATGTGTTAAAGCTCTGAGGTTGAAACCAGCAGGACATGTTGAAACAACAGAGAAGTACCTTGTAGCTGGAATACACATTGCAAGAATGAGTGGCAAGACAGAGGCAAAGAGCAACAGGGAGGAACTAGATCACACATGAGTCTGTAGTGACAAAGTGTATGTTTCAGCATGGCTTGGTGGGATGGTTAGTTTTATGTGTTAAAGTGACTAGGCTATGTTTCCCAGCTATTTGGTCAAACACTAGTTTAGATGTTACAAAAAAAAACTTATTTTGTAGATTTGATTAACATTTACAGTATCAGTTGACTTAAGTAGAGGAGACTACCCTCTATAATGTGGGTGGGCCTGATTCAATCAGGTGAAGGTCTCAGAGCAAAAACTGAGGTTTCTGAGAGGAGAAGAATTCTTCCTCAAGACCGTAACATAGAAATCCTCCTAGAGTTCTCAGCCTTCCTGGCTTGTGAATTTTGGACTTGCTGGCCCCCACAATCATGTAAGCCAATTCCTTAAAAATCTCTCTGTGCTCCCCCACCTATAGATATAAAACTCATTGCCATCGAGTCGATTCCAAACCACAGAGACCCTAGAGGACAGAGTAGAACTAAAACATCCTTAGATACTTGTATTTTTAAATAATTTTTGAACAGTAAGATCGCTACATAAATTATTATTACCCTATAGAGCTATGTGTTTTCAAAAGGCTGGGGATCTACTAAACATTCAAAGCCTGCCATTTCCATATTCCTTCCCTGACTCGAAACATCATTGGAAGACACTTTTCTCTCACAAATGATGTCTCATTCAATTTAGCCAACTGACTCTTCTAGAGCGCTTCAATGACTTACTACTCTAGTAACTGTGTAGCTGGTGGGTGGCGTGAGCACTCTTTAAGGCTAAGTTTCCTTATCGGTCAGAAGTAGTAAATAATACTTTCCTTTCAGGGTTGCTATGAGGCTTGTCACTAGTTTAGGTAATGGTCAACACTTTCTATATGACACTCTTCTAAATTATATTTATGTATTAACTTGTTTCATTCCTACTACAACACTATGAGGTAGGTGTTATTAACTCCATATTACAGATGAGTAAACTGACATGGAGAGGCTACATAAATGATGGAGCTGGGACTTGAATTACCTCACTCTACTGCCTCTGACACATAAAAAAGTAACTGGCACACAGTAGAACAACACTTATAAAGCATCAATAATATACTGTTTCTAATCTAAGAGATTGACTATCTGTGAATTTTATTTGTACATTTTTTCTGAATGTTAATATATTTGAAATAAGCAATCTATTTGTTGACTGATCAGACACTTTGACATATCATTATCTTTTGGGGGAAGTTTTCACATAACATTAGCAAATTCTCACATGGTTAGATGGCCTTAGGGTGCTGTGTTTAATGACCTTGGGTAGAGGACAAGGCTGACCGTTAAGGTGGGGAGTCAGATCTCAAAATTCCCAGAGGAAGGGAAATTGTGAATATTGGAAATCAGAGCTAAAAATGTGAAAAATATGTCCAAGTTCTATTAGTGATTGTAAAATGTCATTTATATTAAACAAAAAAGACAAAAAAATAGAAAACTCTATGAGGTCATAGAGTTGCTATGAGGATGAAATGAGTTAATTTCTGTAAAGTGCTTGGAAAAGTATCTGAAATAGAGTGGGTGTTCAATAACATTACCTGTTATTATCACCTTTTCTGGTACTGAATTTTATCTATCCCTTTGTGTAAACAGGAATTTTAATTATTATTATGGATATTAGAGAGAATTGTTTTCTTTTACCTACTCTAATCAAGAAACTGTAAATAAAACTTTGCTGTAAGAAAATGGAGGTCAAAGATGCCCCATCAAAACCAAAAAACTCATTGCCGTCGAGTCAATTCCAACTCACAGAGACCCTATAGGACAGAGTAGAACTGCCCCATAGGTTTCCAAGGAGCCGCTGGTGGATTTGAACTTTGGCCTTTTGGTTGGCAGCCGAACTCTCAACCACGGTGTCACCCAACTCCGCCCCATCAAAGACTGAGCCGTATGTTGTCGTTAGTTTCCCTCAAGTCAACTTCTACTCATGGCGACCCAGTGTACAACAGAATAAAACATTGTCCAGTCCTGAGCCATCTTCATAATTGTTGGTATGCTCCAGTCCATTGTTATAGCCACTGTGTTTTTTGAGTACCTTCCAACCTAGGGGGCTCATCTTCCAGCACCGTATCAGTCAGTATTTTGTTGTAATTTATAGTGTTTTCATGTACTAATTTTGGAAGTAGATCTCCAGGCCTTTCTTGCTATTCTTAGTCTGGAAATTCCACTGAAACCTATCCATCATGGGTGACCCTGTTGATATTGGAAATACTATTCACATAGCTTCAAGCATCATAGCAACATGAAGCCACCACCGTATGACAAACTGACAGATGGTGGATGCCATATAAAATGGGCAATTATGGTATGAGGGAGGCATTCCTTGTATCGAGTAGGAAATATACAATTAAGAAGAAAAATTTAGAAATTTCCATTTAAAATCTATGTCTAGAAAGCATAAATCAAGAAGTGCAAGGAAAAGAAGAGATGACAGCAACATAATTTTGAAAACGAAGCGAGTCAGTGTGGGGAAGTGGGGATGGTGTAGGAGGTAAGAGAAATGAAGAAGCAAGCTGGTTAACACTAAAGAATACCAGAAGGCTCAAGAATCAAAGTCACTGATTATTTATGAAAATGAGGGTGAAGTGGTCTATTATACCTGAAAGTGAGGGTGCAGGCTGAACACAGGGTTATTTGAAAGTTGATCTCAGAAGTACTAGACATGTTAACGTATTTAGACAATTTGGGGATAAATAAGTGTTAGCTATGTAAAAACATCCACCATCTGCCTGTCGGTTTGTCATACTGTAGTGGCTTGCATGTTGCTATCATGCTGAAAGCTATGCCACCAGTATTTAAAATACTAGCAGGTTCACCCACAGTGGACACATTTCAGTAGAGCTTCCAGACTAAGGCAGACTAGCAAGACAGACCTGGTAATCTACTTCCCATAATTATTCAGTGAAAACCCTATGGATCACAACAGAATATTATGTGATATAGGGCTGAAAGATGAGCCCCCTAGGTTGGAAGTTACTCCAAACACACAGAGGGCACAACAGTGGACTTGAGAGCATATCAACAATAGTGAAAATGGCGCAGGACCAGGCAACATTTAGCTCTGCTGTACGTGTGGTTGCCATGAGTCAGAGCCAACTCCATGGCAGCTAACAACAACAACAAATATAGAAAAATAAATAAGTGTAAAAATGAGGAAATTACCTCCAAGAAAATCGATAAGTTGTAAAAGAGAGGAAGTAGTGAATACCACTACTGTTATGGATTGAGTTGTGTCTCCCAAAAGTGTGTGTCGGCTTGGCTAGGCCATGTTTCCCAGTATTGTGTGTTGTCCACCATTTTGTCATCTGACGTGATTATCCTATATGCTGTAAACTGGAATCAACACGATGGCAATGAGTTTGTTTTTTTGGGTATGATGTTAATGAGGGACGAGTAAAGACATTTATGCTAATGAGGCAGGACTCAATTTACAGGATTAGGTTGTATCTTGAGTTAATCTCTTTTGAGATATAAAAGAGAGAATAGAGCAGAAAGGAGGGAGATCTCAGTACCACCAACAAGAAGAGCCAGAAGTGCCTGTGTCATTTGGACCCAGGTTCCCTGCACTGAGAAGATCCTAGACAAGGGGAAGATTGATGACAAGGACCTTCCCTGAGAGCCGACAGAGAGAGAAAGACTTCCCCTGGAGTTGGTACCCTGAATTTTGACTTCTAGCCTCCTAAACTGTGAGAGAATAAACTTCTGTTTGTTAAAGCCATCCACTTGTGGTATTTCTGTTATAGTAGCACTAGATAGCTAAGACAAAATTTGCTACCAAGAGAATTGGGTGCTGCTCTAACAGATACCTAAAAAGTGGAAGTGATTTTGAAACTGTGAATGGGTAGAGGCTGGAAGAGTTTTAAGGTGTCCTCCAGCTGAGGTTTACTGCTGGAGTGAGGTACCTCCAGGCACTGTTCTGTAAAGCTAAAGAGCTTTGTAATACTTGCCTGAACAGGGAAGACATGGGGGGCCCGAGGGGCTGAGAGGCTAAGGAATAAGGAAGCAGAAGCTGAAGAGACAAGGAACACAGGAAGTAGAGCTGCCTCAGTCTCAAAGGATAGGACCATGACCTCTGGGATCTCAAAGGGTAAACCATGGCTTCTGGGATTTCAAACAGTGTAGCCACAGACTTCCTAGGTTTCAAAGAGTCAGATGTTCACCAACTCGGTTCTGGAGTGTGGGGCTGCCATTCAAAAGTGCCAGCGGGATGGGGCTGATCCTTTGCCCAAAGCTGAGGGGGTGGGACTGTCATGCCTAAGGAACAGAAGAACTGGGTCTGGCAAGGCTGAGGAGGTAGAGTCACCACTCAGATGGACTAACAGAATGGGGCCCCCCAAATGTGGAGGAGAGTTGCCATTCCAGTGGGCGGAGCTGAAGCCCAGGGCCTAGGGACCTCCACCCAGAATCCAGAAAGCATGGTCAAAACTCAGAGTCTGGAGGGCAAGGCCATTTCCTAAATGGTCTCAGAGAACAGAGGATTATTTTCAAGGCTTGAGAGCTAATGTAATGTGTTCTGCTGACTTGCTAGGTGCTTTTTATCCCTTCTTTCCCTCCAATTTCTCCCACTTATAATGGAAATGTCTGGCTTGTGCTTGTTCCACCATTGTACTTTGGAAGCTGATAACTAGTATTCCAGGTTTTACAGGTGAAGGGGAATTTTGCAGAAGGTGAGATTTTGGACTTGGAGTTGATTTAAAAATTTTGCTATAAGATAGGGTGAATATGTTTTACATGTGGCAAGGATATGAATTTTGGGGGGCCAAAGAGTGGAATGCTATGGACTGAATTGTGTCCCCCCAAAATGTGTCAACTTGGCTGGGCCATGATTCCCAGTATTGTGTGGTTGTCCACCATTTTGTGATCGGATGTGATTATTCTATGTGTTATAAATCCTAACCTCTATGATGTTAATGAGGCAAGATTAGAGACAGTTATGCCAATGAAGCAAGACTCAATCTACAGGATTATATTTTATCTTGAGTCAATCTCTTTTGAGATATAAAAGAGAGAATAGAGCAAAGAGGAGTAGGACCTCATCACCACCCAGCAAGAAGAGCCAAGAGCACATGAGTCTGCTGGACCCAGGATCCCTGCACTGAGAATATCCTAGACCAGGGGAAAATTGATGACAAGGATCTTCCCCCAGAGCTGACAGAGATAGAAAACCTTCCCCAGAAGTTGAATTTTGACTTCTAGCCTCCTAAACTGTGACAGAATAAACTTCTATTTGTTAAAGCCATCCACTTGTGGTATTTCTGTTATAGCAGCACTAGATAGCTAAGACAACTGCTAATATTATAAGATACAGTTATACTAAGGGATAAGGTAATGGAATTGTATATATGGGAGGGGGGAGGAGAAGAAGACAAAATCCTCATTTCCTAGGTTAGGAGGTCAATAGATAATACCTAAAACTGAAGGGAAAAAAAAGAGACAGAGAGAGAGAGAGAGGAGAGAAACAGCCCAACAAACTTGTCGTTTGGGGACATAAATGTAGATACCAGAAGAAGCAGCCAAAGGAGCTGCAAGTAGTAAACTCTGGGGAATGTGGATCAGCTTGGGGCCAAAAAGAGAGGGAACAGCTACATTTTATTACAAGCCTTGGAGAACTATTTGACCTTTCTAAACACAAATGTGTGTATATCTTTGGTAAAAATCAAAATTGCTTTAAAAGGGAGAAAGACTATCCTTGTATACTGAGAGTGGATACTCTTAAAGTAAAATTGAGAGGGGTGAAATAAATAAGGTGAAAGAAATAAGATAAAATAAATGAGGCTTGTAACAGCCAAGGATTGGGGAATGCAGGCATATGTCAAGGAGCAGGTGGGAAAAGGGTTTAAACAAACATGCTTCTGATTCTTTTATGATTGGTGTTTGTACTTAAAGCAGTTTTAACAAAGTCCAAGCTCTTGACAACCAGGCTGCCGATACTGGGGAATGCAATAAAGTAGTCTAGGCCAATGAGTTTGCTCATATATCACATTAAATCCCTTGGCATGTTGAGGTGGTCACAGCTTGTGCAGTTGCTATTTCCTGTAAAATTATGGCAGTGATATATGTACATAAATTTTAAACCATGCCCAAGAGTAAAATTTTTATTGTTTTATAAGACATATCACTTATCATATAATCAGAGAGTTGGAAGGGACATTAGAGGTTACCTTGTCTTACTCTTAGTTTGATTCTTGCATTTCTTTTACAGTATCCCTATTCAGAGAAGAATGCCTCTGCATATCTAAATAATTTCATCCTAAGGACTGTTTCAAGACATAATGGGTCAAGGTTGTTCAGAGCTTAAAAGCATGTGTACAGAGTGATGAGTCACTGGAAGGCAGTGTCATAGTTATGACATGGTCCTTCTTGGGGAGATTTATTATTAAGTGGTCAAAGGGAATGGAGAGGAACCATGAGTAATATCTAGTAACCCAAAACATTCCTGAGCATCTTTCATTATACTGGCAAATTACCACTTCAGAACTGCAGGTATTTGATATCATGAGGTGGTCTCCCCTGAGCAGGTGCAATAGGGGCCCAAGGAGTTTGCATGGGATGGCAGCAGATAGATCCAGAACTCACATGCCAGTGAATTAGAAGAAATAAGGGTCTTGGTCAGGTTTTCAGGGGCCTATGTAATAGTCGTACAGCACACGTCTTAGTTTCTTAGTGCTGCTGTAACAGAAGTACCACAAGTAGATGGCTTTAAAGAACAGAAATTTCTCACAGTTTAGGAAGTCCAAACTCAGGGCACTGGCTATAGGGGAAGGCTTGCTCTCTTTTGGATCTGGGGGAAAATCCTTGTCTCAACTTCTGTAGCTGATGCATTGCTCCATTGCTTGACAATCTCCAGATGACATTTATCATCCCCTAGTTTTTGCTTGCTCCTGTGTCTAACCCGGAGTCCTGGTGGTGCTTGTGGCATAGCGGTTAAAAGCTACGCTGCTAACCAAAAGGGTGACAGTTCAATCCACCAGCTGCTCCTTGGAAACCCCATGGGGCAGTTCTACTCTGTCCTATAGGGTTACTACGAGTCAGAATTGACTCGACAGCAACAGGTTTGGTTTCTTTGTTAGTTTTATGTCTAATTCATTCTTTTTATAACTCAGAAGACATTAGGAACACCGTATACTGATATGGTATCATTAACAGAACAAAGAAAACCCTATTCCCAAACGGGATTTCATCCTTAGGTATAGGGGTTAGAATCCCAAAACGTATTTTTGGAGGGAAACAATTCAATCCATAACATTACTATTCAAATAGGTGTACAAGATTCCATTTGTTAATTGCTAGAAAATGAGGGGATATTAAATAGGTAGAATTACATGTGGGCATGTTTAAATTGGCTGAGAAACATCTGGAAGTCCTTCTACCGTGGCTTTTCTTGATCTGAGAGTTGTTTAATGAAGCCTCCCAAGATAAAGGACATTTGCAAGAGCAGCAATTTTCACATGGGGAGATCACAGTAAAAATAGAGCTTCAAAGGTGGAACTTCAAACATGCAGAGGGTGGAGGTCATTTTTTTTTTTTTCTTTTATTGTACTTCAGGTGAAGGCTTACAGAACAAATAGTTTTTCATGAAACAGTAGTACACATATTGTTTTATGATATTGGTTAACAACCCCACAACATGTCAACCCTCTAACTTCTCAACCTTTTTTTTTTTGTGAAAATACACATAGCCACAGATACACCATTTCAAAAATTTCTACATACATAGTTCAGTGACATTGACTATGCTCTTCTAATTGTGCTGTTATTCTCACTTAAGATGAAGGCTTACAGGACAAAATAGTCTGCCATTTAACAGTTACTACAAATGTTGCCCTATGACAATGGTTAACAATCTCACAACGCATCAACAATATCCTTACTCAACCTTGTGTTCCCTATCACCTTGTCCCCTTCT
>NW_004443980.1:16926200-16956791 GCF_000243295.1 Trichechus manatus latirostris
TTTTATATATGTCATCCCATTGCCTTCTTGCCCGCATGGTTTCTGCCAAATAATCTGAGCTTAGTCTTATTGTTTCTCCTCTGTGTGTGACTTCTTGTTTTTCACGAGCTGCTCTCAGGATTCTT
Source organism: Trichechus manatus latirostris (assembly GCF_000243295.1). Classification (NCBI taxonomy): domain Eukaryota; kingdom Metazoa; phylum Chordata; class Mammalia; order Sirenia; family Trichechidae; genus Trichechus; species Trichechus manatus. The sequence continues at coordinate 16,926,326 of NW_004443980.1, forward strand.
TGTTTGTCTTTGGTTTTGGCAAGTGTGATTATGATATGCCTTAGTGATTTTCTTTTGGGGTCTCTCCTATATGTGATTCATTGAGCCTCTTGGATGGCCTGCTTTTCATCTTTCATGATATTGGGGAAGTTTTCTGTCAGCAGTTCTTCAATGATCCTCTCTGTGTTTTCTGTTTTCTGGGTGGATATCATTTTTAATGAAGATATCCTTTTGGTCACTACTTCAGGTCATGCCTTTATCAACTCTCGTTGAGACTGCTTTTATAGCCTCTTATACAGTCTCTTTGATCTTGTCTTCTTTTTTCTTCAATCAAACATCCATAGTACCCCCATGAATATCTTTTTAAAATATTAAACAACAGATAACAGGAAAAAGTAAAATTTACTTAAAACTCTCGTTTCCATTCCTAAATAGATTACAAGTTAGATACAAGGATATCCACTTAACATCCATCATATCTAACTTGTGCCGTGTGACATTAGAGATAAGCTTTTCTGTGACTATGTGTCTTCATGTGTGTCATGGATTGAACTGTGTTCCCCAAAATATGTGTATCAATCTGGTTAGGCCACGATTCCCAGTACTGTGTGGTTGTCCTCCATTCTGTGATTGATGTAATTTTCCTATGTGTTGTAAACCCTGATCTCTGCCTGTGGTTAATGAGGTAAGATTGGGTTATGTGAAAGAGGATTAGGGTGGGATGTAACACTGTTACTCAGTTCACATCCCTGATCCAATGCAAAGGGAGCTCCCCTGAGGTGTGACCTGTATCATGTTTTATCTTACAAGAGATATTAAAGAGAGAAGTGAGCTGAAGGACAGGAGGACCTCATACCACCAAGAAATGCCATGAGAACATATCATGTCCTTTGGACCTGGGGTCCCTGCACTGAGAAGCTCCTTGACCAGGGGAAGTTTGATGACACGGACCTTCCCCTAGAGATGACAGAGAAAGAGAAAGCCTTCCCCTGGAGCTGGCACCCTGAATTAGAACTTTTAGCCTCCTGGACAGTAAGAGAATTAATTTTTTGTTTGTTAAAGCCATCTACTTGTGGTATTTCTGTTATAGCAGCATAAGATAACTAAGACAATGTGTTTCAACACTGTCTGTCTAGATTGACTTTATTCCCTTATCTGCTTTGGAAATTTGTACACTTACTTTATGTCTCAGCTAAAATATTACATATTCTGGAAGCCAACTTGGATGAGTACTAAGCGGAGTTAGATAATTCTTCCCCTATTATAAAAATTATATTTAACCATTTATATACTTTTTATTTCTATACACAGTGTGCTTCTTATAATAATAGTGTTGAACAATAATATGGTGCTCCCCTGTAATTGTAAACCATCTGAACATATTATTTGAAAAATCCTAAATCTTTGAGATATTTTTCAGTTTTGCCCATAGTCAATGTTTTGTTCCATTTTTCTAACTATGTTTGAAGTATTTCTGGTCATTTGCATTTTCGCCAAGATTGTCTATTTAGTGTTTCTGTTTCCTGCAATGATTTTCCACCTTCTTCAGGTATTTCTTTACTCAGATGTCATCTTCTCAGTGAAAAAATCTCTGATTACCCTATTTAGAATTACACCCCCTCCTCTTTCCTGCTTTATTTATTTATTTATTTTATAGCTCTCATCTCTATCTGCTTTCTGTCCCCTCCTGCTAGTATGAAAGATCCTTAGGGAGAGATATTTGTTTTGTGAAACGTGCAAAGAAGGGTGTCTGATACATATTAAGCCCTTAGTTAAGCTAGTTTCTTATGCATTTCTAGTTTTATTGCACTGCGTTCAGAAACTGCATGCTTTATAGTTCCTACGTAAAACATTTATTGAGATTTTGTGGCATATATGGTTCAAGGGCAATTAAAAATAGAATATTCTGTGTAAGGTTCTGTTATATATGTAGTATTCCTTTGTAAGGTTCAGTTATAGATTATCCATCTATCTGTCTATCAATCTATCTATCAGTCTGTCTTTATTATCATCTATCCTAAGTCCTAATCGACCTGTCATTAATTTTTAATACAGTGAAAACTGTGAGAGCCAGAACTTGATGGGACTGCTTTGTTTTTCCAGGTCTCATGAGTTTTTCATCTTTGACAGGGTTCAGACAGGGTTCTATCACTTGTTTTAGTGAAAAATATTTAAGTTTTCCTTCTCTGACAGTTTTACACCTTACACAGGTTCTGGCTTTCACAGGTTTTACTGTAATCGTTAAATTATTATTTCAAATATGTTTCTCTCAGTTAAGCCTAACGTCCCATTGTGAATAGTTTGTAAATACGTATTTTTATTCTGCGTTATTCAGGGCATACAGTTTCAAGATTATTGTATCTTCACTTTGGATTATACTTTTTAGGAATATTTTTCACATTTATTTTTATTTTAAATTCTATTTTGTTTGATATAGGATTATACATGTTTTAATTTTTATATTTTCTGTATTGTACTTTTTTTGTTTTGTTTTTTTTCCTTACTCAAGTAGAGGATCAAATTTCTAATTCTGAAAATTAACCCATGATCTTAGGCTGGGTTCTCTAGAGAAGCAAACCCAGTAAATCATATAAATATATATATAGAGAGATTTATATCAAGGAAATGGCTCACATGATTGTAGAGGCTGAAACTTCCCAAGTCCATGGATCAGGATAGAGGCTTCTCCTGATTCACGTAGCCGCAGGGGCTGGTGAACCTAAAATCAGCAGGTCGGAGAACAGGGCTCTTGTTCACAGTCTGTGAAGATTGACGAATCCCAAGATCAGCAGACAAGCTGCTAGCTGAAGTCCCAAGAACTGGAATTCAGAGGAACAGGAAGCAGTTGTAGGATCCAGAGAGAGCAAAAGCCAGAATGTCTGCTTATATTTGGATGCAGGCTACATGCCCAAGGAAACTCCCTTTCAACTGACTAGCTACTCATGGCAGATCCCATCATGGGGGTGATCACATATAAACACTGAGAATCATGGCCCAGCCAAGCTGACACACAATCTTAACCATCTCACCCATTCATATTAAAGCCACAAGGCTTTAATTTTTTTTCAAGCTTAGTGTTAACTTCTTTTATGCTTTTATTTTTTGTATTTGATTTCTGTATCCATTGTTTCATGTTTTCTTTAAGATATACTTTTTGGTTTACAGTTACATGGTTTATTTATTTTCTCATAATTATCTTTGTTTTTAATTTAAAGTATTTTAACTATAGTTCTAATCTTGTTTTTCTTTATTAAATGCAGAAACAATACATATTTTCTTCCTTTTTGTGTAATAGCTTTGCATAATTTATATTCCTATGTCTACCACTATTGGAATTTTGTTCATTTAACAATAAGCTTCATATTATACAAAAATTCTTTTATTAAAATAAATTGTTAATATATTATGACATCTACTAGTAATTTTATGATATTCCTGAATAAGCTATTTTTAATCATTTTATATAATTATTGATTCCATTAATTTAATTGGTCCCAATATTCACTTCAGTCCTTGTTACCGTGAAATCCTCATTATTGGATTCCTGATTTTGTGATGTCTATTTGTAGCTAAAGACTGTAAGTAATTTCCCCAAGAATTTTATATGATTGGCGCATATTTTCAGTTCTTGCGTGTTTAAAAAGATTTTCTGTTGACTTCACACAGAAATGATAGGCTGGCAATATGTAATAGTTTTGGTTATAATATTTGACCTCAAAAATTCTAATATTTGATCTAAAAATTCTGTGGGCATGAAATGTTATGCAACTGTTAAGAAAAATGACACTGATCTGTAAGGCCTAATACAGTAAAATAACTGCTAACAAATATTAGTAAATTTTTTAAAAGGATGCAAGAGTGCATACCAAACCAAAAAACCCATTGTCGTCAGTCAATTCCAACTCATAGCGACCCTATAGGACAGGGTAGACTGCCCCCATAGGGTTTCCAAGGAGTGCCTGGTGGATTCGAACTGCCGACCTTTTGGTTAGCAGCCGAACTCTTAACCACTATGCCACCAGGGTTTGATATGATAACTTGAAAGTGTTTAGAACAGTGCTTGGCACATAGTAAATGCTATGTTAAGTATTTATTAAAATATGCATTATATCTATCTGTCTATCTATCTGTCTACCTGTGTGTCTGTGCTATACATGAGTGTGTACATTTTTAGTAATGGATATATAAGAAAATGTTCATATTGGTTACTATGAGGACAGGGACCAGGGAACCAGAGACTGAAGGAGAGAGATTTTTACTTTTCATTTTATTCTTTAATGCACAGTGGGAATTTTTAACGTGCATATACTGCTTACTTTTAAAATATATTTAGGAAAAAAATAGAGAAATATAAGATAAATTATAAAAATGTTTCCTTAAAAAATTTAATATTTTAGAAAATAATTATGGGACACACTTTATTTTTGTTCCCTTGTATTAATTTTTTCTACTTAGATACCTGTACATATTTTCCTTAAGTTTGAAAATTTTTATAAGTCTGTGTTCTACTGGGTTATCTTTTTAAACTTTGTTTAAATCACATTAAAACCTTTTATCTTGTAAACCTGAATTTTGTCATTAGTGTTCTTTTTTTCTTTTTTCTCCCGTTGTGTCATTGATTATTGCTTCTAGTCCATTTCCTCTTATTTTTCCTTTGGGAACATACACAGCTTTCAGTTTGGAATACTATTCTATATCCACCAGAACTGTCACTGTTTTCTTTCAAGGTTGACATTATTGTATTCTCTTCTACTGCATTCTGAATGAAGCTAATCAAACTTACTTTGCAGCATCTGACCTGCTCTCTGCAGGTACAAATGTAAATCATTTAATTGTTAGCTTTGTTTCCTTCTTCTCTCATTTCAGATAGTTCTTTCTTCTGTTTTGCCTTTTTGACAGTGAAGTCACTCCATATGGCTCCATGCTCTAATTTCTAGAGGTCATGCTTTATTGCATATATCCGATAACAAACTTGTTGTTAGTTACCATCTAGTCAATTCTGACTCATGGAGACCCCACGTGTGTCAGAGTAGAACTGTAATCCATAGGGTTTTCAAAGGCTGTGACCCTTTTTTTGAAATATATTTTTGGAAATGAAGACTAAATATCATTATAATAAAACATATAATAGGAAAATATGTAATGAAGAAAAGAATACAATAAGGTTTGTTTTTGAGTGAAATTTTTAGTATCAAAGTGGTTTGTTAGAGACATGGCTATTTCATCAGTTCATAAAAGTGATCATTCATGTTAGACATGTGATTCTCATGCTTAAATATTTATGGAGGAAGTAATGGATGTCTGAGGTTTCTTTCAGAATAATTCTGGGTATGGGGATTAGGTTAGAGTATAGCTGAAACTATACTGGTGGTGTACTGGTTAAGAGCTCAGCTGCTGACCAAAAGGTCGGCAGTTCTAATCCACCAACTGCTCCTTGGAAACCCTATGGGGCAGTTCTCCTCTGTCCTATAGGGTTGCTGTGAGTCGGAACAGACTCGACTGCACCTAACAACAACCACAACCACATAGCTGAAACAAGTGTGACCCTAGCTGATAGTTGTTTAAATTAGGTGATGGTTAACTGAAGGTTGATTATACCATTGACTACATTTTCTACATGACTAAACTTTCTACTTTAAAAAAATTAAAATAAAAATTAAGAAATATAACTTTTACACTACTGGTAAAATTAAGGTTTTAAATGAAAAATTACCAAATTATGTTTCTCTTGAATTTAAGGACAGTTACATTGTTTCAAAAGCCACCATGCATTACAATATTATTTTACTCTTTTTCAGTGTACTCAATGCTTTCCAGGCACAAAGCTTCAAAGGTTGTTGGCCCTAAGACACAAAAATACTGAGAATTTTAAATTTCAGAATAACTGTAGAAAAATTCACTGGACAAGATGTGTGGTGATCACACTAGCTATCCCTAATGATAATCAGCCAACATGTCTTGAGCATATACTCATGTCTTGAACGTTTACACTGTGCCAGGTGTGGTTCTCAACACTTTACATTTGTCGATACATTTTATCCTCCCAAGATTCCAGTGAGAAATATACTATTACTACTGCCGTTTTATATATGAGAACTCAAAGACACAGATTGGTTCAATGGCTGTCGAATCCTGGAATAAAGTAAACAACCTGGATTCAGAGCTTTGTTCTTCAGTATGATTTGGCTCTGCCTCTCTTGAATCATAGCACTAGGGCAATGCAGTATGGATTTGCTGTTCACTACATCTTCTGACACATTGTCTTGGTCTCAGAGTTAGAGGCAAATGCTATAGCTATTTCAAATCCTTTCTATCCACCTCTTCTTATTTTTGTCTTTTAGCAGATAATGTATGTGCTTTCCAAAAAAGTTTTCCTAAACATACTTTCTTCAAAATTGTAGTTAATAAAAATTCTGCCTAGACATTGCTGTATAGATTCATATTTACTTTTCAAATGCCTAATTTGTCTTCTTTCTTTTTAATATATACAAAGTTTTAATCTATGGGTATGCCTAGACTACCCCATCTCACTTGTAATACACACTCGCAAGGTCACAAAAGGAGGCATTTTTGGCCCATATCCTCTTCTTTCCCTCAGTGGCTCTTTAAAGAGAATCTGACCTCACTAGATAGCAGAGTACTAAGCTTTTATGCTGGAGAATGAATAGCGAAGAGAAGATGAGAACAGCAAGAGGCTGAGTGGGGCAGAGGTTGGTGTAGGAAGACACACTTCTTCATGAGTGTCTTGTATTTTTGTATGCCTTCTGAGTGGATATTTGTGTAGTGAATAGCTTTGGTAGATAGAGATGGTTTCTCCTTCTGGAGCAAAAGGAAGACTTGCTTCGTGTTCAGTAAAATGAAGATAATGTCTTCCTCCAGAGCAAAGGAGAGTCATGTATTATAAAAGGATTTAGTTCCCTAAATTCAGTGTTCCTCCCCTGTCACCCAATCCACTATCCTGTCATCTGACCTCCTTTGAATCGCTCTGTAGGGATTGGGACTCAGGGAACTGGAACAATAAAGTTGACACTTTGACTACTGCTATTGCTATGAGTAACAAACTGTTTTTTATCTCTGACCCAGAAGTCTCATGTTTTCTGCCAGTATCCATGAAACTGTGGAGGCTAGCCTGTTAGCTTGTGCCACCACCACCACCACTTGTTGCTGTGCAATCAGCTATGACTCATGGTGACCCCTTGTGTGTCAGAGTAGAACTGTGCTCCTTAGTGTTTTCAGTGGCTGATTGTTTGGAAGTAGATCACCAGGCATTTCTTCCAAGTTGTCTCTGGGTAGACTCAAACTTCCAAGCTTTTGGTTAGCAGCCAAGCATGACTATCATATATACCACACAGAGGCTTGCAAGGAGGGTAAAATCTCATACTTCAGATGTTTTGGAGTTCTTGACAGTTGACTGAAATTCTTTCCGTTGGAGGGATAGATTTCTAAAAGTAGGTAGAACAGCTGTGGTATGTGAAGTCCAAAGGAAGGATGAGTGAGAAACTCTGGAGTCTGTGTTTAATTTGCAGTCTTGAAGACACACATGTAAAGGGTTTGAGTTATTTTGAGGTTATATTTAGAGAAATAGAATGTATGTGTGTGTGTTTTCTTTCAACCACGACATCATTATAGGAATGATTTGGCAGATAGCTTTATAAACATTTTATCTTCATTGCTATTTTAATGAGAAGTTGAAAGAAATTTAAGTACTGTTCATCTGCTACCTTTTTCAACTAAAAATTCCATGGTTCTGTTTAACATTCAATTATAGTTTCAGAAGCTCAGATTTTATTTTCTTCCATATTATTATTATCAGGATAGTATTCCCTTAAAGGAAAAAAAAAAAAAAAATCAAGGGACTCAATCAATCTTTTCTCTCTCTCTCACTGTCACTCTCATTCTCTCTCCACAACACATATGTATACACATATGCATAGTGATCACCTGTTTCCCAAATCTAACCAAAGAAAAATAGTCACTTAAAAAGTATTTATTGAAAGACGATCAGTATCTGGAATTAAATCACTCACTTGGAGATATATAGTAGGTTATTGCCTCCTAGTAGTTTACAATTTAAAATGGTTGTGATAAAAATATTAACATTAAGAGACTATGCAAACATATATTAAAACAGGGAGTTGAGAGTCAGTAGCATGGGGGCAATTCTACTCTGTCCTGTAGGGTTGCTGTGAGTTGGAATTGACTAGGTGAGAAGATTTTTTTCACCATGTGATTATACATCCAGCATTGAGAAAGAATAAGCTAAATTAGGGCTAGAGAATGTCAATACCTATGAATTTACCAAGAACAACCTATTCCATATTTATCAAATGATTTTTATAACTGTTTTCAGAATTAGAAGAGGAGCAGGTTTTCAAAACCATGTCTATGTAGCTTAGTAACTTTGTAATAGATTTGTTCGGCTAAGATGTGTTACCTTTGCTGGGAACAGACTCCCTCACCTTCAGTCACTGCCATCTAAGAATAAGAATTGGCCTTTGGGGGTCTCAGAGTAAATGTTACCTCCCCCAAGCTAGCTTAATCTTTTGTATGTGCTTCCATAGCCCACTCTGCCTGCTCCTATTGTAGCATTTATCATAAGATACTACAATTATCCTTTGTGCTAAGTAAGGGGCCTGGTGTCAAGTCCCACCTTCATTGCTAATTGCATGGTGAGGATCAGCATACTCCAGTTCCCACCTGGAAATGAATCCAGTCTTCACTTTCCCTCTTCTCCAGCCTTGTTGCCAGCCACTCCAAGCAAAACTTTCTCTCTGACCCCAGTCAGCGGGAGCTAGGTCACTGGGCACTCACCACAAACAAGGAAGTCTGCAGGACTCCCTCTGCCTCTACCAGCTGGCCACCTCTTTCTCACCCCTAGACACCTGAGGCCAGGTCAGTGGACATCTGCCTGGGAAGAGTTTTTGCCAGATGATATGATGGTGGATGGAACTAATAGTTAATGACTTGAGATTAAAATATTGATATTGATGGTAATAAGGGGAGATGAGAAGTAATCCTCCAAATGTTAGGCATGTAAAAGGAGCCATGACTAAAAGGCCAGAGAGTAAACTATCTGGTAATAAATTACCTTACCTAAAATAAATTGGCCTTTTGTCCTTGGTTCCTAAGCAACAATCCTTGGAATTTCTTGGGTAAGTTTTTTGTTTTTTGTTTTTTTCATTATTTAAAGCTGACAGGCAACACTTGAAAATTTGTGCAAATGAGTGGGAGCTGGCCAAGCCAAAAAGATCTTCAGTTAGCTAACCTCAGATGGGAGGGGACCATGATTTAATCACTCATGCATATTCAATAGTCAATAAAGCATGCATTTAAAATGATTAAACCAATCATGATTATTCAATGAGGCTCCAATTGTGACTATGCATTGAAGCCAAGAAAAGGTTTTGAACACAGACATTCTTTGGGGCTTCTTGGTTGGCAAGAACATCTGATTTCAAGAGGGTTGCATGCGCCTTGGGGAATGGAAACCTCTGAGCTTGCGGCTGTTATCCTCAGGGGGTTAGAACTGTGAGGAGTCATGTGGATTCCAGATCTTGTAGCGGGTACCTGCTGACCTAGCCCTGGGAAGCTAAGGATGAGAGAGAGAGGGTGGCTTGTAGCGGCTGTCAGCAAGGATAGAGAAGTGGGAAGGTAAGGACTGGATCCATTTCCAGGTGGGATTTGGAATCACGCTGAACTTTAACATGAAGTTAGCAACACAAGTGGGATTTTCTGATCATGACCGTTGCTTACTGCACCACTTGTGTGCTTATTTTTTCTAATAGACTGTAATATCATTGAAGGTAGAGATTATATCTTGACAACTATTTAGATACACAATGTCTATTTTTGAATAAATTATTTTATAATTAAAAAACAAAACAAAACATGTTTAATGCAAGGTCTTGTTCTGGATTGGATCCTGGAATAGTCAAAGAATATTAGTGGAAAGACTGATGAAATCTGAATAACATCTGCAGTTTAATAGGGATGTGCTAATGGTATTTTCATAATTTTGACAAATATAAAAGTTATGTAGAATGTTAACATTAGAAAAAAGAATCTGCATGAAGAGTCTGCAGAAATTTATCTTTGTAACATGTCTGTAAATCTAAAATCATTCCAAAATTTTAGAAAAGTTTATTTAAAATTGTTTATTATTATCATTATGTTGTTAGATGACATCCATAAAATTCTTCAATCTGAGCCATCTAGGACCTCACCAGTTTTAGGTAGTAATGTTGCTAGCTTCTTATCCCTACTTCTGTTACTAAAGACCACTCTTCCCCACTAACTCTAATTGCTTGTGTCTAGAAATCCTCAGGTGTGATATGTAAGGGTTCATGTACAATCTTGCTTTACATTGTTCTATCCTGACTGGTCCATAAGTCTGTCACCCTCAGTCTTTTGGATGGAGTCCCCTTGCCCCTCTCACAGCTACTGATGAGGCTTCTATGAGAATGCTAGTTCTCTGAGGACTCAGGGATCTTTGCCACTGAACCCTGCACGGAATCGAGGAGAAGGCTCCTCCCATTAAGTCCTATCTGTTCTTTGCTGCCCACCATAAAAACAATCCTCTCAGCTTTAATCTTCACTCTTTCTTCTCTATAGGTTCTCAGATGTGATCCTCTAGGGTAACTAGTGAATTCACACCATGCTGTTCTCCTAATTCAATTTGAGATCCTCTTTGACCTTCCTTCAGCTGAAAAAATGATAGATTCCAAGCCTTCAACAAGTCTGAGATTGGGCATGGCTTCTACTTTAAATGCTCAACTGGAGCACTCTGCTATGGACTAACTTATGGATCTAAGGTTAATAGGGAATCCTAAATTTAGACTTGACTGTGGCTTGGCCTTCAGATTGGACTCAGTCCACTTGATCATCCTGACTGGGAAAGCTAATGACAACTGGCAACCATGTAATACAATGTCTATCTGCTAGTCCATATTGTCAGTGATGAAAAGACTCCCTGGTTCATTTTTGGAACTCTACTGAAAAAGAAATTCTGTCTAAAAGATGCTGTTTACAGTTACTCTTCAGATTTTAAAGAGTTTGTGAAAACCACTGTCTTCTATCCCTGAAAATGAAGATCAATAGATGTAATTTTGGATGGATACCTGGAAAGCTTGAAATAGCTCTGAGGTGAGTATGGGTCACCTTCCACTTTCATGCATTTAACTGCTCTCGTCACAATCCAGTCAGAGTTCCTGCTGAAAGCTGAGAGCCTTTTCAAGTTCCCTGCCCCGTAGACGCATATGTGTTAGCCAGTGATGATGGTGTTTGGTAAAATCTTGGCTAATTTCCAGAACAAAGGAGATTGGTAAATTTGGATATCTAAGTTAATGTAGCCAGTGAACTTAAAATGTAATTATTTGTTTCAAACAAGCCTCTTTACACATTTCTCTGCATCCTGACACCAAATATTTCCACATGAACTTATCCTAATATTCTTCATTCTTGGGTAACACTCATATTGACTTCTCTTATCAGGAGAATTTCTGTTTGGAATAATGCTAGTGGATTTAATTAATTTAATTTGTTCCTAATTAATGCCTTTTCGAATTGCCCTCTTTTCCGTACCATTTTATCTTATGTTCCAAGAGAGTAAAACGATTTTCCCCCCATATTCATATCATTTTATTTTTAAATGTAAAGTTTTACATGGCAAATATAAATGGAATAGAAGACCTTAAAATCATAGAGTAAACACGAATAGGAAGTTTTATTGGGTGATTGTGGAATGAATGAGGACATTTAAATTGCAGAATGAATAAGACATGAAAGAACTATAATAATTGTTCTATGAACTGACTACAGTTTGTCAGCACCTAACACGTTGTTTGTACTCATTAAATGCCAAATAATAGCATTTACTAAAATGACAATTTATAGGAGAGAGAAAAAAAAGAAAAAGAAAAATTGCCTCTAGCAATTTTGCACAATGTTGAATAAAATGTCTAGGCACATTTACAGAGCAAATATTTAAGACTACAAAGGAAATTAAGGAAACATAATAAATAGATTTTTTTCTCCAAATAAAAAAAAGAGTTAATGGCAACTGAAATTAAATTAGACCTCTATGAGCATCAAATAAATCCATTTTCTTTTGTCTCGAGATTATGCTCTCATCCTGAAATTTTACTGACACCTGCAGCTTTGCTGTTATTTTTATTTTGTATTATTCAGTGTCATTATTCATTATTAAAATACCCCTAAAACATTGAGATGTTTAACTAGCCAAAAGCAGAGGCACTTTTCCTGTGTTTATCACACCTGACTCTATATCAGAATCATCTGGGAATTTTTTTGTTTTGATTGGGTTTTTATTAATATACAGATTCCCAAGGCTAGCATCCGTTTTTGAATGGTTGCAGCAGTACATCCACAGGGAACTGCCAGAAATTCAAGCAGGATTCAGAAGAGGACGTGGAGTGAGAGATAGCAATGGTGATGTCAAATGTCTTGGCAGAAAGCAGAGACTACCAGAAAGATATTTACCTTTGTTTTATTGACTATGCGAAGGCATTTGACTGTGTGGATCATGAAAAATTATGGATAGCATTGTGAAGAATGGGAATTCCAGAATGCTTAATTATGCTCATGCGAAACCTGTACATGGACCAAGAGGCAGTCTTTCGAACAGAACAAGGAGATACTGTGTGGTATAAAATCAGAAAAGGTGTGTGTCAGGGTTATATTCTTTCACCATACTTATTTAATCTGTCTGCTGAGCAAATAATCTGAGAGGCTGGACTGTATGAAGAAGAACACAACATCAGGATTAGAGGAAGACTCATTAATAACCTGCAATATGCAGATGACACAACTTTGCTTCCTGAAAGCGAAGACGACTTGGGGCACTTCCTGATGAAGATCAAAAACTGCAGCCTTCGATTTGGATTACATCTTAACATAAAGAAAAAAAAACCCTCGCAACTGGACCAGCAAGCAACATCATGATAAACAGAAAAAAGATTGATGTCAAGAATTTCATTTTACTTGGATCCAGCAGTAAGGAAATAAAACAATGTATCGCATTGGGCAAATATGCTGCAAAAGACCTCTTTAAAGTGTTCAAAAGAAAAGATGTCACTTTGATAACTAAGTTGCACCTGACCCAAGTCATGATATTTTCAGTTGCCTCATATGCATGAGAAAGTTGGACAATGAATAAGGAAGACTGAAAAAAAATTGATGCATTTGAATTACGGTATTGTCGAAGAATATTGAATGTACTGTGGACTGCAAGAAAAGTGAACAAATCTGTCTTGTAAGAAGTTCAGCCAGAACGCTTCTTAGAAGTCAGGATGGTGATACTTTGCCTCACGTATTTTTGACATTTTATTAGGAGGGACCAGTGCCTGGAAAAAGGCATCATGCTTGTTAAAGTAGAGGCTCCGCAAAAAAAAGGAAGACTCTCAATAAGACGTATCGACACAGTGGCTGCAGCAATAGGTTCAAACATTGCAATGATTATGAGGATGGTGCAGGACTGGACAGTATTTCTTGTGGTTGTACACAGGGTCACTATGAGTAGAAACTGACTTGATGGCACCTAACAACAACAAGATCCCCACCAAATTACTAAACTATATTCTCTGAGATTGGGGTACAGGAATATGTAATTTTTCACAAGGTCCCCATGGATATCTGATTCACCAACTGCTGTTTGAAACCCACTGCTTTTCATTGTTTTTTGTAATAAAAAAATAATGTTTTAAAAGTGTAACAAATGGAATCCCATAGTTATTAACAATTTGTTATCCAACAAGAATAAATTATAACTGTATATTGTTAAATAAACTAGATTTTCATTTCTACATTCTTTTCAAAGAGGATAGACACTTTCATTGGTAACCAGGCTTAGGACCTAGAATAATCTTTAGCTTTCCTCTCTTCATATGCATATAACCCCTTGTTTCTATTGATTCTCTTGTCCTAATGTCTTCCAGATTAATCCCTTCCTTTCTGTTTTCTACAACTACTACCCTAACTCAGGTAATCATTATGTCCCACCTTTAAATCCTTAGTTGATTTCCCAGAGCAGATGAGAAAATCTCTACACCGTAGCTTGGTAAAAGAGGTCTTAGTAATTTGGTCCCAATGTTTCTTTTTAGCTTTATCTTCTACTATTCATATCACCCCAACATGCAATCAAATTGAGGTTTTTGGGTGGGGGTTGTTCTTATTTATTTTTTGTTTGTTTGTTTTACCTAGCCTTTGCACAGGTCTTTAGCATAAGAGATTTTGCTGAGCATTATGTGGGAAAATATGATCTAAGAATTAAATTGGGTAATATAAAAAGAGTAAGTGTTTTCTTGTAGGCCCTGGGTGGTGCATCAATTAATTTGTTTGACTGATAACTGAAAGGTTGGGGGTTCAAGACCACCCAGAGGCACCTCAAAAGAAAGATATGGCAATCTGCTTCTGAAAAATCAGCCACTGAAACCCCTGTGGAGCTCAGTTCTATTCTGACACACTTGGGGTCTCCATGAGTTTGAATCGACTGGGAGGCAATGATCACAAACTGGTTACCAACTGGTTAGTATTTTTCTTGCACAGAGGAGAGGAGTGAGTAAAACAATTCTATGTGAGTGTCTTCATCACCTCCATATTACCAACTCATGCTGATTTGAATCTAGTCAGTTCATTATAAATTCTACCTAATAATATTGAATATATAGCCTGAGATATTTCCAATACTGAAACAGGTTAAATTTGGCAGATGTATTTCCAGAAATCTGTCAGATTTGTCTTTGACCTCACGATTGGATATTGAAGCTTCTCCCACTAGATGAAATTTTAGGTTATATTTCTGAGGAGTGCAGTAGTTTCTTAAGATATAGTATGGAACTCCTAGTTTATTTTCTAATTCTGATCTCTAATTTCTCTTGATATTTTTTAATAAGTATAGACGTAATTCTCTAAATATGTCAGCAACCAAACTTCCACAGAGCATAATTGAAAATAATATATGTGCAAGCATTCAGCATACAATAACTTCTTCTGAACAGAAATCCATAGACCAAGAGAACTCGGAAAAAGAAGAAGAAAAAATTATGGTGTCACCTTATAAACCCTTTCATTTTAGATGATCCTGGCATGTAGCCAAGCTGTTACTGGCATTGTGTTTTCTTACTTACCTTTCAGATATCTTCTTTTGTTCAAGGCAAAAACTTTCACTCACACCTTCCCTTTTGGTCTGTAGTCAATGGGACTGCTCCCTATATTCTCCTGGCCCTTCACCAGTGAAAAGCTTTGTTTCAGATTCCCAACTGTGATGCTCTGAGAATAACTTTAACACTAGTCTCTCATTTGATTATAGTACATAAGCTTCCTTGTCTTAGGCGCTGATACAAAGGCATGGCCACATGACTTCACTGAAACAAATGGAATCTCAGATAAAATTATACTTATTTAGCTCATGCCTGCTTCTCCAGCCTAAGCTTTCAGTGTTTCTCATCATATCCTGCTTCTACCTAGAGAGACCAACCATCTCTGTTTGCCCAGGACTGCGGGGTTTCTCAGGGAAGTCCAAGCAAACAAGGACTGTTGATCACCCTACTTCTCTCTCTCTAAACAAAATTTGAAAAATATGGTGGTTTTTTGTCGCCTAGTTTCCTCTTTCCTTCCCACTTTTTCTTTTTAAATGTAGCTCACGCAGAACCTCCAGGACCTTGTCTCTAAGCTCCTGAATCACCTGGTATAAAGTGTACTTTCCATGTACTCTCAAGGCATGGAGCATAAGCATTCATCTTCCGTCTCTAGACTGTAAAGTCCTTTATTTACCCCCAAACTTAACTCAGGAGCTCAAGAAATATAGTTTACATGAATAACGGAAACAATTTCTATCCTTGGAGGAGAAGTATATTCCTGTCCTCCACATTAACTAGCCTTCAATTAGTAGTGATATCTACTCTGTGGAGCAGTTCTGTTCTGTCCTGTAGGGTTGCTGTAAGTCAGAATCAATTCAACGGCAAGGGGTTACTATGTACTGAGTACATAGTATGTACCAGGCACTTTTTCAATATGCCCTCACTTACTCTCCTCAACATCCTGATGCTAATGGTATCAGTATTCCATTCATACAGTGAAGAAACTGGGCTAGAGGCAAGTGGAGCCACTTGTCCAAGGTCAGAGTGTTAGTAAATACAAGCACACAATAGAAGGGACCTTCCCTTTATTAAAAACCCTGTGGATTAATGTGGTTAACAATTTAAAATTGTTCTCCTTATAGAAAACGAATGCAGTATATATGCTTTATAATACTCAACACCCCCAGTATGGTCTGGAAGTATCATGTACTCAAACACATCAATAAGTGAATATTCACAGTGAATGTGATATTAAAGGCTGAGTATCCTCACATCAACTCAGATTAACTTTTGTCACCAAAAGTATTTTGGAAAAGGAAAAACAAACAAACACAAAACTTAAATTATTTATTTTACTTTTTAAAAATTTTGCATAAAGGATTATAGGCCTGAGTTGTATCTAATATTTGAAGCCAGATCTGTCTGATGTCAAAGCCCAGGACCTGTATGTTATATTTCCTGCTCATTTACTCCACTCAACTGTGATGTTCAATAGAGCTTTCACTTCCCAGAAGCTCAGCTCTTTAACTCAGTATGTTTCTGAAAGGGGAGTTACTTTCTTTGACATTATAATATGTTGCAAACAGATATGAGTTAAATATATATATATATATATATATTAAATAGTCAGTAGAGTTTTCCTATAAAAACTAAATGAAAAGTAGCATTTCTGATGTTGGCTAGATATACTCAATAGTTCTTGGAATTCCAATATCCTCTTCATCAATAATTATTTACTTTGACAACTGTTATATATTTTGTCCTGTGGCAAGTAATAAAATTTGCTTTCTATCACTAATGGTTTCTTTGTTTTGTGATTTCATATTATTAAAACATATGTACCTATCAAAATTAATTCTTCTTAAAAATGTTTTGAGGGTTTCACTGCATCCCTTGGGATAACTTAGGATTCCTTGGAGACCCAGTGAGTAGGCCTCATAAACCCAAGAGTTGACTATTATGCAATTTCCCACATGTGAATGATTTTTTATTTCAAAGCCCTAAACACATATTTAGTTTAAATTGTTCTCAGATTCTGGTTTATCTCAAATGCTTTAGAATTTGTTATTTCATCAATCACATTTATTAAGATTTCTTGCCCTTAAAATACTCTCTAGTTGATCTCGAATTGCTTTAATTGCAATCCTGACTTTTTAGAACATTTCAGGGAAAAATTAATACTCCTTGATTAAGTAGTCATTAAAATAAAATTAGAAAACAATCCTTGAGAGAACTAAGCAGGATTACTTTTTGAAGACTGGTTATTTCCCTTGTTTATTCATTTTTATCCTTGTGGCTCAATCCTTACAAGAAGGATGTCTCTATTATTATTGGTGGAAATCGTTTTAAGGGTAAAGAATGTAGGTGGTGGAGTTTGTAATTTCGTTCACCAATTCTAAGTTTTTCTTTGTACAAAAGATGTTTATGTGGCCTTTATTTATTTATGTAGTAACTATGGTGGCTAAAGATATTATATGTTCCTAGATACACAATATTTTTTATCACTCTCAGAGAGAACAATCTAAAAATGTCTCTTCCCTGTTTAATCTGGTTACATTTTTCTTTCTTGTTACAACTCTATATATAATAGATATAAATTCACATATATCATTCACATATGGGTAGAATATAAGAAAAATATCAGTCTGCCACCCAGTTGGTTTAGAACGTCCAGATGTTCAGCCTCTTGCAGATAACCAGTCTAGTTAAATTTCTTCACTGGGATGTTTGTCATTGTTTTGACAAAATGTAGTATAAAGAGCACTGCTTGTAGGGTCAGGGGATTTGAAAATCTTCCTTAACTCATTTGCAAACTGTATGACTCTGGGTCTATGAAATAGTACCTGGGGGGGGGGGGAGGAACAAAGTGGATTTATATTAATAGAAATAAGAGCCAATATTCCAGGTCTGTTCTTTAAAGAGGTCCATTAGCGCTCTGCCTCAATTGTTGCGTCTATAAAATAGGGATCTTAATGCCTGTCTCATGTATTCTTGTGAATGCTTGCACTTATCAGTATGTAAAAGTACTCAGCATGCAATATATAATAAATTATCAATAAGTGCTTATTTAACATGAATCAGAGTCTCCATTTCATTAATTATAAAATGTGAACAGTAATTACTACCTGTAGCTTTCACACACCTCTGCTTAGCATATGTCTCTTTTCCTTCTTTCCTTATTCCTTCTCAGGGTTTATATGAACATTAAATACATTACTGATTGTAAAAGTATTTGATAAAGATACAAAAACCTATTTAATTGGAAAATATTAAGATTTAATGTATTTATTTCATTATTTAAAGTCTTAATTTTATATTTCTCTTTCTTGCTTACTCTTTTTCTTTGTTTTCCAAATTCGAAACAGCTTTATGAGCAGACAGGCAGCTGTTAAGCTGTGTGATTTGAAGGCAGCTAGAGATGGCCGTTTAAGCAAAAGTATCTGCTATGACACTTATCCAAGACTCAAATTGCAAATTTAGGAGCTCGTTGGTCATTAAGGAAACCCTGGTGGCGTAGTGGTTAAGAGCTATGGCTGCTAACCAAAAGGTTGTCAATTCAAATCCACCAGGCACTCCTTGGAAACTCTATGGGGCAGTTCTACTCTGTCCAATAGGGTCACTATGCATTGGAATTAACCCGACAGCAACGTTTTTTTTTTGGTTGAGCTTCCAATTATTAATATGAAGATAACAGTAGAGTGGTAATGTTTCAGAATTTTATGGGTTAATATCTGATGGTGGACAGGTTTAGAGTCACTTGAGATTATTAATCTAGGTACAATTTAGGAGACACAGGAGAAAAGGGGACTTAATGGAGAAGTTGGAAGGCCCCAAAGAGAAACTTAATTATCTTGAACTATGGAACGATAACTAATTTTCTTATAGTAGCCTTCCATTTGGCCTTCATTTGAAAACTTGTTAGGTAATTATTTAAAAGCTGTTTAGGGGAAGTTTACTTTTTAATCAATTCTCAGATAGTGATTTCATCAGGGAAGAATTGTAGTCAGGATTTCCTATCTGTGCTGAAAGCAACCTAAATTTATATTAAAATAAATAAATAAATGAATCAGCCCAAGCTACATGTTCTATGCACTGTTTGGATGGATGACATTTTTAAACCTAGATGTACCATCCCTTTATCAGCAAACATATTTATTGCTGGTTCATATATTTCTAATTCTGCCGCAATTCATGGATGGAGGTCACAAGAGTTCCACTTGTACTATAAAGTAAATTTAACTTTTCAGAAAAGTTTTCTAAAATCCTTGGATTCCCAGCCTGTGTTCTATGTCAAGTGAGGAACATTATATTGCACTGTGCACCAAGTTAGCGATTAAAACCAAAAACCAAACCCATTGTTGTCGAGTTTATCCGACTAACAGTAGAACTGCCCAATAGAGTTTCCAAGGAGCCTGGTGGATTTGAACTGTTGACTTCTTGGTTAGCAGCCAAGCTCTTAACCACTAAGCCACCAAGGCTCCAGTTAGGAATTGGGAGGCTCAGTTTGTGGTATTTGTTCTGTGTCACTGCTGTTGAGTGCTGTCAAGTTGATTCTGACTCATAGTGACCCCTTGTGACAGAATAGAACTGCTCCATAAGGTTTTCTTGGTTGTAATCTTTACAGGAGCAGATCTCCAGGTGTTTCTCCTGTTGAACTGATGGTTGGTTTGAACTGCTGACCTTTAGGTTAGCAGTCAAGTGGTTAACCAGTGCGCCACCAGGACTGTTTAGGTATTTTTTCTAACACTACTTTTTTTTTTTTCTTCTTAATTTGCTTTAGGCAAGTAATCTCTCTGGACCTTATTTTGAACTACAATAATTTAACTGATTTCCTTTATAGGAATTTGCTATGCAAAGGTATTTTTGAAAAACATATACAACTACATAAATGTATTATAGTACTTATTTGATTAGTGTTTATATGCTTATAATTGTTTTGTAAATATTTTACTTTACTTTACCTTTATATTTAAAATGCTTATGGCTTCAAAACTGCTCATTTGCTTACCAGCTTTCCATCCTCCATGCCCCCAACAGTTGATGGAAGTGCCTGTTAACAAGACTCTTAGAGACTTCTGAGTAACTCACCCTTGTTCTGATCCCAGCATAGAGAATTTGTGGAGGTTCTTAGCTCAAGCTGTTTTAGCTTGAAAGTGATGGATGGTAAGTTTGTTTAGGCCTAATTTTCCTGTGTACAGTACCTAGTAATTATATCAAGCATTGTATAACTCTGAGACTGATGAGGTGCCCCTGATCAAGACTGAGAACTGCAGCTGCTATGGAGGCAAGGCTGTGTCCTGGATTTGTTCAACTTTGCAAATATAAGACTGGGCTTGAAGAGTAACATCTGAGCTTCCATAAAGTCTAGGGGGACACTCACTAACACAGATATCATCACATCCATCTGTGTACCTTCTGCTTAGAATCCTAGGGTCCTGAAGCTTACATCTTCTCTTATCTCAAAGACAACTGCTGATCACACTGATTTTCTTCTGTAACTCACAGGTAAATAAATCTTATTAGATCTACCCAAATGACGTCAGACATTTCAATAATCTAAGACTAATATTGACATTGGTCAGTTTGATGACTGAAATGTAATACATTAAAACAAGAAGTAAATGCCAAGATATGACCATCTTTATTTTGAATCGAAATGCCTTATACTTTTCTTCTAACATTTTATTCAGGTCCACTTGTAATGGACAAGTTAACTCACCTTGCAGAAAGATTGAGTCATTTCTAGACTATAGATTACACTAAAAGATGTACTGTATTTGTTTCATTTTTTTAATACATAAAATTTTATCTCTTTAAATAAAAGAATATCATTGTCTTTTTAGATAAAAAGTAAATTTTTACCTGCCACTTTAAAATTTTTGCCAAGAACTAGTTATTTTCTAAAGACATTTACCTTTTCTTTCCATCTTGAAGTCATCATAGAATCAGGATAATGGGCTGGTGTTGATACTACCATTGCCTTTTTTTTTTTTTTTGACAAGCCAGCATCTAAATACATGTTTTATATTTGAGGAATCACTGATGTTATCAGACAGAATTCATCTCCTTTTATGGGATGTGAAAATGTCAGATATGTTTCCAGACTCCCTTGGAATTAAAATATAAAATTGTAACTGACTTTTCATCAATTAGATACATCTACCCAGATTTTGAGTCAGTCATTAGAGACACAAAGAACAAGCACTAAAGGATTTATTAGGTGAGGTGGCAGCAATATCCAGTATCCAGACTCAGTAATGTATTAGCTCTAGTGGTAACCTCCTGTGTCCAGTACTGGTGGAATCAGCAGCAGCACTGGCCTCCGCCCACTGACTCTAGCCAGGGTATCTTCCCAAGACCACTTTTGTTTTGGTTTAGCAAATTGTTCCAAACTGGGTATCCTCCAAGCCCTTATGTAGACTGAATTTTTAAAATAATATCCTTTTCTGTTTAAATTAGTTGCACTTGGATTATATTGCTGAAAACTAAGATACATAATTCTAGTCACGTATGATTTTCTTCAATGAAAGGTTTCGTGCTGTCTTAATATGCCCTATTGATCATGGCTAAATTTATTCTCACTCAATAGCTCTTACTAGCTTAAGTTCACTTTACCCCCCATGGCTGCTGCTTCTTGGCAGGAGGGAGGAACATTAAAAAAAAAAAAAAATTCTGTATTTTAGCTGTTTTGTTATTTTCTTTAGGGTGACAGAGATTATCAGCTATCAAAATCCTATTCTATCATTTTTTGTGCACATTACTACATTTCCCAGGGTCCTTTGCACTGAAATATGAGAAGTTACTAAATTCTCTCTAATGAGATGTGTAGATAGGTATTTTGTGAAATGTGAATGGAAGTGATGAAAAATCTTAAGTGAGCTCACTCATGCTACTTGCCCTTTCTGTTTACCTTCCAGCATGACCTTGGAAACTATGCATCAAGGGTGGTAGAATGGCCATCAGCCTGGGCCCCTGAGTGATTATATGTAAATACGTCCCATTACCTTCATTTCCTACCAGAACTAATATATAATCAATAAATAAAACTCTAATGTATGAAGATACAGAAATTTCAGAGTTTACTGAGGGTTAGCAAACTCTAACTATTTGCCATGAGTTGAATTGACTCAATGGCACATAACAACAACAACATCCATTTAGTAATATAGATAAAGTAGGGTGTGATTGTGTGGTCATAATAAAAAAATGAAAAAAATACGAGCATTCTTGGCATTGGTTTAGTGGTCATGCCATGGGTGGTAAACAAACATTTGAGTAAGCTGGAAATCTGGTGACTCACATCATACTATGGCAAAATATTTACTAAAATGTGTCTGTGGTAACTTGGAAGATAGTCCTAGTGTTCCTCAAGTCTATCGCTCATGGAAGGACCTTGAAAAAACCCAGGATATTGTTGTGCATTGGCAAATTGCAACTTTCAGCAAGGTATTGCAAAACAGGTAAGTAAGGGAAAGAATTAACTGGCATTCTTCCATAGATTGAAGAGAATACAACATTCTTGAGATTAAAAACATCAAATTGTTGAAAAAGATAATGATTAATGGATCCCAAACACCAGGAGATAAAATTGAAAATAATACTTTGAGAAAAAAAAGACCTCTTAAAATTCTCATTTATTAAAAAGAAACGCAGTCCTGTAGCAGACACAAGAATATGTAAGAAAAGGATGTTCCTTTCCCACCCAAACCTCAGATGCCCTTAAGATAGCCACAATTAAATTGTGAAAGTAATAGGGAGAGAGAGAGATTTTGAGAAAGGTAGGAAGATGAGAAAGCAAAGAAAGAAATCATTCATTAAATATGTCTAGAAAAAAAAAACTGTAGTTACTGGCACACGGAAAATACTGAAATAAATACAGAGATCATATTATTAAGGAAAAAGACTTTGGCAATTCCTGCTGTACACACACACAAATTTCAAAACAAACCAAAACAAAAACCCTTGGAATACCAAACTTGCACCATCAGGAAGTGGGCTACCAAGACTGTAGAGTTCCCAAAAAAGGTATATGCTCTAAGGTCTCGTTTGATAATGGGCAAGAAAATACCTCCCAGAAGGTTAACCCAAGGTCATAAGAACAATGAACAATAGAGTAGAATCAGGGTCAAATGAAGGAATCTCCCTCATTGCCAAAGAAGGAGTTCATCACAATGCCTGCCCATCAGAATCCCATCAGTGTTAAGAGTCCAGTAACTGCAATGTTTTCCTGATTTTCCTTTTTCAGAATGGGAGTATTTACTGCTCTTTTTTTTAAATCTTTGCTCCACACTTTGTAATATGTATGTTGGATGCAGAGGAGAAAAAACCATGAGCTTGTATTTTATTTCAGAAGTTATTTGGGCCATGAGTAACTATGGCCAGATCTGATGGAGAAGACTGAATCATCAGAGACCTTAGACTTTGATATGGATGCAGGTTTTGGATAGGACTTTGGTTTGTCTCACTTAGGAAGGAACTGGTAGTGCTATTTGTATGAAAAGGGTGCACATAGGTATTTAACGGCTGGAGGATCTGACAGCTAGAGACCACTAGTTGTCCATGAACATTGTATTCCTCCCTTCTTTAGGCAGCTATACTTCACACCAGGTCCCTTGTAAGTAGATCTGAAAGTTATTCCATTTATCAATTGAATGAGAGCATCCTAGCTCATGAAATATCCTTCCAATAAACTCCTTAATGCTCTTTATCTTTTTCCACATTATTGAATTATGGATGTTTCAGTGACCTTTTAAACCAGGAGTTGAAGGTGGCAGAGCTGCTGTAAGCCTGGATCCCGAAAATTGTATGGAGAAGAGCTTTCCTTCAACCCGAACACACACTGTGTTGTTACATGAGTGAAAAATAAACCTTTATTTTTATACTACTTTAAACCTTTTTTATTACACTACTGTAATACTTGATTGTTATTAGAGTCAGCCCTCTCATAAACAACACATATACAATGATTATTATTCATTCAACACACATACAATGATTATTCTTTTCTATCCAATGGATGGGAATTTTACATAGACATTAAGTGACTATTTTTATATTCAACCATTTTATATACAAACCATTCTACTCGCATTTTCTTAATCCTCATACGAAGCTTAAGAGATAGATACTTCAGTTTCATGGGAATACACTGAAGCTAAGAGAAGTGGTAACACAGAAGTAGAGAATGGCAGATCTAGAATATGAATTCAGGAACTTCTGACTGCAAAACCCTTGATTCTTTCAGTACTGCTCTTAAACCAGTTGTGGTTGATTGTGGAAAAAAATAAGTTTAAATTGAAATTTTGAAAAAATCCAAATTTTTTTATTTTTTTTTAAACTATTGTCAGTTTCTTATACCATTTTTTTCTGTACAATGTGTCATTGACTCATGCTATTTTTCTGTGTGGTTGACTTACAAAGTAAATTACTTATAATTTTTAACTCTTTAAGCAAAGTCATATTTTTATTTTGATGCATTGTGCTTGGATTACTCCCTCCTGGAATCTTAACAGTGGTGTTTTTTTCTCTGTAAGCAATGCTACTTTTATATAGTAGCCTGTGGTGGTTAACAAAGGAGGTCAATTCATCAAAGTAGCCAAGGCAACAAAAGCACAGCCAACACAGTACACGCATTTTCCTACTGTGGATTTGTAAGTGATGCCAGAAATACAATACTTGTGATGCAGATGTACTTTGTGTGTGATGGATATCTGTCATCCATAGGCTGAGCCTATTTAAGCATTCTCCTAGTGTGCTGCTCAGCCAAAGATTGTGATTGAGCTTCATTGAAATTGTACCCTTTGCATTTGCCTTTTCAGAAATTGCTACATTTTAACTCCCAAGGCTCCATTTTAATTAAAGCCAAGCTTCCTTTCTCCCAGTAGTGCTCTGCTCTTCATCTTGTAGTTCAGCGTTATATGGAATGCATTTAATTCCATCCTAGGCTTTTCTTACTCACTTTGAGTTCCTTTTGAAAGATTTCAGAACTAAAGTTCATAAGTGGCCATTTTCAAGCCTTCCATGTTTAGGCAGGTGGTTTCCTGAGATGGGCATAACTTCCAATAACAGCTAAAAATGGGTGAACTAAAATGGGATTTAGTTTGATTTAGGATTCAATGAGGAGTGATGTATAAAATAGAAAAGAAAAATACTACTCAGGGAGCTCCTTCTATGTTCTAAGCAAGATGTGATATCACTTTTAGAAGTCATATAATGAACTTCATATGATGTATTTTAGAAAACACATATGCTAATTTTGAAAAGAAATAATTTAATTCTATATTAATGCTTGGTGAGCTTTTTTCATAAAATAACATTATTCCAAAATTATCATAGTGTATGTGAACGCAACTGCTCTTATTTTTCATTATAATAACTAATCTTGATTGGGTTTATACAATAGACTGTATTTCCAATATATTAATCACATGCAAACAACATTATAAGTCAGTTAAGATGCTTCTGAGTTCAAGCAACAGGAAGTCCGTATCAAACTTGTTCAAACCTTAAAGGTGGTTTACATGATTGAAAAGTCCAGAGTTTGGTTGGGTTGATAAGAACTCTGGTCTTGTTTTTTGTTTTTGTTTTGTTTTTTTGCTTGTATTTTTTTATAGTTCTCTAGACTCTTCTTTTTGGGTAAACAAACCTTGCACTGGCTTTTTAAGGTGGCTTCAGGCAATAGTCAGAGCTTTAACTTCCTTAACTATATGAAGAGAGAGAGAATTGTATTCTGCACATCATCATACAAAAGTTCTGAACTTCATGCTGATTGTACACTCCCTAAGAAATGTATACATATATATACACACACACATACATATACACATATATACACACATACATATATATGCCTAGGAATACTTTATGCTTATTGGTTTGGATTACATGAGACAATCACTGTGAAAAGGGGGTAATGGGTTCTCAGACCAATCGTTTTCCACTGCTGGACCTAGTAAGGGTCAATCCAATCAACACTGTGTGGCTTTTACACATGGAGAAGGAAATGAATGGCTGTAAGGAAGCAATCAAAATACCTTCTGTACAGACTGTCGTTATTATCATTTTACTGATGAGGATCTGAAGGTCAGCAGATTTAAATTATTTGCCCAGGTAGTGGATTTCAGAACACAAAACTAAGTCTGATTCCAAAGAGTATACTATTAATTAAATCACTCTTATTTATTTTCATTTTCTCTCACTTTATGAATTAGTGATAAATGCATTAGACAAAAGAACTTAGTATTTGCCAGACACTGTTCTATGTGTTTTACAGTTATTAGTTCATTTAATTATCAGGCAGTGTGGCTACAGAATGTGTTCTAAATCAGCAGGTAATATTGCCAACATCAAAACTTAATATACAGACCATACAAGGAATCCCCCTACTCAATTTGTGTTTTCCTTAAAGATACCAATTGTCCCAGTTTGATTACAGTAGCTTTTATTTATCCCCTCAAGGGTCTCAGGGAATTGCTAGTGTCTTTTTATTCTTCAGCAAGTCTTACAGATAACTTATAGTAGCTTAAATTTTCTATTTTCTCCTGTTACTCTATAGCAAAAAAAAATCTTAAAATTCCTTTAGCCTTCCAAGCCCTTTAATTCATTTTTAAAACTGCATTATTGCAAGTCGAAGTTTACTAAATGTATAATAGACACAAGGGAATAAGTAGGTTAGCGTTCTTCCTTAAAATGTGTTTGTTTCTTGTTGTACATTTACATTATCTTGTAGACCGCTGAGTCTATGAACCGTAAACGTCTCTGACATAGGTCTGATTTTCTATTCTCTCGTTCCCAATATTGAGCAATTAATGATCAAGAATGACTAAAAATTGTAACCACAATGATTTCCTACATGATGCTTGGATGATGGGGTCACCACACATTTGTGTAACTTTGCACAACTGGGGTGTTGGATTGATCACAACTAATTTCTTTGGCATTAAACTATAGATGACGACTGCATGTTCAAGATAAATAGTTGAACAGCAAGACCAACTCAGTTTCCAAATATAATTTATTATAAAAGTCAACTTCCTGAACAAATTGTGAGTAATGGCCCTGAAAACACACTTTTTTTGTTTCATAGTGATACTGTATGTTATGCCCTGCCTATGATCATCATTGTTTCGTTCTGTTATACATAAGGTCACTATGAGTCAGAACCTATTTGATGGCACCTAACAACAACAACAACAACAAAATCATCAGATTCACTAGTGCGCGGATATGTCACATGTGATAATGTAGAGCATTTATAGGTCTCAATCTAATGTCTACTGCCTTCATGATTTGGTAAGAGTTAATGGCTCTTCAACATGTGGTATCAAATAAATACACCAACTTTTAAATAACATTACTCCCATACTTAACCACTTGTAGTCATTCATTCGTTCATTCACTTATTTTGCAAATATTTGTACGTTACATAATATGTCCCTTGCATAGAAAAACATACATAAGTAACATTCATTGTTTTTAAAGAGTTTAAAATATACTTTAGGACACAAGATATACATACTTAAAAAAAAATGTAAAAGGTAGGTATAATTTACTAAATAATTAAAATTATACTTTATTATTTCCATAGGAAATCAAGGCTTCAAAAAACTACTGTTGGTTAGCATCTTTAGAGAATGATTCCAGGAGAAAACCAGTTGTGTTAAGTTGACTCTGATTTATGGCAGACCCATGTTTATCAGCCACCATGTCTCTGACAGTTTGTTGTACTGTGGTGGCTTGCATGTAGCGTTATACTGGAAGCTTTGCCACCGGTATTTCAAATACCAACATGGTCACTTTTGGTGGATAGGTTTCAGTGGAGCTTCCAGACTAAGACAGACTAGCAAGAAGAAACTGGCAATCTACTTCTGAAAAAATTGGACAGTAAAAACTTTATTAACAGCAATGGAACATTGTTGATACAGTAGGAGATGAGCCCCTCAGGTTGGAAGGCACTGAAAATATGACTGGGGAAGAACTACCTCCTTAAAATAGAGTGGACCTTAATGACGTGGATGGAGTCAAGCTTTCAGGACCTTCATTTGCTGATGTGGCATGACTTAAAATGAGAAGAAACAGCTGCAAACATCCATTAATAATAAGAACGTGGAATGTACGAAGTATCTAGGAAAACTGAACGCTGTCAGAAGTGAAATGGAATGCATAAAGATGGATATCCTAGGCATTAATGAGCTAAAATGGACTGGTGTTGGCCATTTTGAATCAGACAATCATATGGTCTACTAAACTGGGAATGACAAATTGAAGAGGAATGGCATAATGTTCATCATCAAAAAGAACATTTTAGGATCTATCCTGAAGTACAATCCTGTCAGCAATAGGATAATATCCATACACCTACAAGGAAGACCAGTTAATATGACTATTATTCAAATTTGCGCACCAACCACTAAAGCCAAAATGAGAAAACTGACAATTTTTACCAAATTACTGGCGACTGGAAACTGAAAGGTGGAAGTGAAGAAGAAGGGTTGGTAGTCGGAAAATATGGCCTTGGTGATAGAAATGATGACGAGGATCTCACAATAGAATTATGCAACACCGATGACTTCTTCATTGCAAATATCTTTTCTAAACAACATAAATGGTGACTATGCACGTGGACCTCACCGGACGGAAAACACAGGAATCAGATAGACAACATCTGTGGAAAGTGACGATGGAAAAACTCAATATCATCAGTCAGAACAAGGCCAGGGGCTGACTGAGGAACAGAGCCTCAATTGCTCATGTGTAAGTTCAAGTTGAAGCTGAAGAAAATTAAAACAAGTCCACAAGAGCTAAAATACGACCTTGAGTATATCCCATCTGAATTTGGAGACCATCTCAAGGATAGATTTGATGCATTGAATACTAATGCTCAAAGACCAGAGGAGTTGTTGAAAGACATCAAGGACATCATCCATGAAGAAAGCAAAAGGTCATTAAAAAGACAGGAAAGAAAGAAAAGACCAAAATGGATGCCAGAAGAGACTCTGAAACTTGCTTTGAATGCAGAGTAGCTAAAGTATTTGGAAGAAATGATGATGTAAGAGCTCAACAGAAGATTTCAAAGAGCAGCTCGAGAAGACAAAGTAAAATATTATAATGAAATGTGCAAACACTTGGACTTAGAAAACTAAAAGGGAAGAACACCATTGGCGTTTCTCAAGGTTAAAGAACTGAATAAAAAATTCAAGCCTCAACTTGCAATATTGAAGGATTCTACGAGGAGAATATTAAATGAAGCAGGAAACATCAAAAGAAGACGGAAGGAATACACATTGTCACTGAACCAAAAAGAATTGGTCGATGTTCAGCCATTTCAGGAGCTAGCATGTGATCAATATCCAATGGTACCAAAGGAAGAGGTCCACGCTGCACTGAAAGCATTGGTGCATAATGTGGCTCCAGGAATTGATGGAATACAAATTGAGATGTTTCCACAAACAGATGCAGCTTTGGAAGCGTTCACTTGCCTATGCCAAGAAATTTGTAAAACACCTTGCCAACCAACTGGAAGACATCCATATTTGTGTTCATTTCAAAGAAAGGTGATCCACAAGACTGGGAATTATTGAACACTATCTTTAATATCACACACAAGTAGAATTTTGCTGAAGATCATTCAAAAGCAGTTACAACATTACATAGACAGGAACTGCCAGAAATTCAAGCCAAATTCAGAAAGGATAACATTGCTGATGTCAGATGGATCATGGCTTAAAGAAAAGAATACCAGAAAGAAGTTTACCTGTGTTTCATTAACTATGTAAAGGCCTTCAACTGTGTGGATCATAACAAATTATAGATAACATTGCAAAGAATGGAAATTCCAGAACACTTAATTGTGCTCATGAGGAACATGTACTTAGACAAAGAGGCAGTTATTCAAACAGAACAAGGGACTATTATGTGGTTTAAAGTTAAGACAGGTGTGCGTCAGGGTTGTATCCTTTCACCATACTTATTCAATCTGTATGCTGAGCAAATAATCCTAGAAGCAGAAGCTGCACTATATGAAGAAGAACATAGCAACAGGTTTGGAGGAAGACTCATTAACAACCTGCAATATGCTGATGACCCACCCTTGCTTGCTGAAAGTAAAGAGCACTTCAAGCACTTACCAATGAAGATCAAAGACCATAGCCTTCACTATGGATTACACCTCAACATACAGAAAACAAAAATCCTTACTTGTGAAAAGTGTGCTTTTTAGCTGAAGTAGATACATGAGACTAAATGGGCAGCTTCTGCCCAGAGGTGAGATGAGAAGGCAGAGAGGGTTAGGAGCTGGTTGAATGGACATGGGAAATCAGGGGTGGAAAGGAGGAGTGTGCTGTCACAGTATAGGGAGAGCAATTAGGGTCACATAACAGTGTATGTATAAATTT
>NW_004443980.1:16956891-17030199 GCF_000243295.1 Trichechus manatus latirostris
TAAATGGAGAAAAGATTGAAGTTGTCAAGGATTTCATTTTACTTGGATCCACAATCAACACTCATGGATGCAGCAGTCAAGAAATCAAAGGACACATTGCATTAGTCAAATCTGCTGTAAAAGACCTCTTCAAAGTGTCAAAAAGCAAAGTCATCACTTTAAGGACTAACGTGAGCCTGACCCAAGCCATGGTATTTTCAATTGCTTCATAGGCATGTGAAAGCTGGACAAAGAATAAGGAAGACCAAAGAAGAATTGATGCCTTTGAATTATCGTGCTGGTGAAGAATATTGAATATACCATGGACTGCCAGAAGAACAAACCAATCTGTCTTGGGAAAAGTACAGCGGGAATGCTCTTTAGAAGCAAGGATGGTGAGACTTCGTCTCATGCACTTTGGACATGTTATCAGGAGGGACCAGTCCCTGGAGAAGGACATCAAGCTTGGTAAAGTAGAGGGTCAGCAAAAATAAGATGGGTTGACACAGTGGCTACGACTATAGGCTCAAACACAGCAACCATGGTGAGGATGGCACAGTACTGGGCAGTGTTTCATTTTGCTGTATATAGGGTCACTATGAATCAGAACCTACTCAACAGTACCTAATAACAGCAACAACAAATGGGCAAAATATTGAATGACACAGGAAACATCAAAAGCAAATGGGAGGAATACACAGAGTCACTGTACCAAAAAGAATTGGTCAACATTCAACCATTTCTGGAGGTAGCATATGATCAAGAACTGATGTTATTGAAGGAAGAAGTCCAAACCACACTGAAGACATTGGTGAAAAACAAGGCTCCAGGATTAGATGGAATTCCAGTTGAGATGTTTCAACAAAGGGATGCAGTTCTGGAGGTATTCACTTACATATGTTGACAAATTTGGAAAACAGCTTCCTGGTCAACAAATTAGAAGAGATCAATATTTGTGCCCATTCCAAAGAAAGTTGATCCAACAGAATGTGGAAATTATCAAGTAATATCAATAATACCACATGCAAGAAAAATTTTGCTGAACATCTTTCAAAAGCGGTTGCAACAACAGCAACAGGGAACTGCCAGAAATTCAAACTGGATTCAGAAGATGACGTAGAACAAGGGATATCATTGCTAATGTCAGCTGGATCTTGGCTGAAAGCATAAAATACCAGAAAGATGTCTACCTGTTTTATATGACTGTGTGGATCATAACAAATTATGGATAACATTGCAAAGAATGGGAATTCCAGAACACTTAATTGTGCTCATGAGAAACCTGTTATTATGACAAATCATCCATTAATCTTATTTAAGATCACTTGTAAGTAGGGCTTTGAACCAGTTCTTGCCAGTTCGGTCATGGCTGAGGAAGCAAAATGGGAACAGACCTGATTTCTCAAAATTAGGGTAAACTGGAACAATAATCAGAATCGGGAAAAATGACGGGTCAAAGCCCTGCTGGAATTTTAATCTCCCTCTTAGACAACAAAGGTAGCGTATGTGTTGCATAGCGACCTGTTGACTTGCCTGGTGGATTTTGAGCAGAGTCAGATATAGCAGTGCCCCACTCAAAGGTGTTGGCCAACCATGCTGATTTGAATGTGTGTTGCTCTCCAAAGTCTGCCAATAATCCAATCTCATGCATTAGGCTCCTGAAAGAGCTCACTATGCCTTTTCCAGCCTCCCATTTAAGAGCTTCTGCCTGTAGCTTTTCCCAATCTGGTTATCATTCTGGATCACCCAAAGTTAAAACTTTGGGTCTTTTCTGGTATCCTTCATCAGCCATGACCGAACCAGTTCAAACCAGTTCAAAGCCCTGCTTATAAATGATGAATTGCTTTTCCCTTATTATTTTCAAGATTCTCACTTTGTCTTTCTGTAGTTTAATTATGATTTGTTTAGTTGTGGATTTTTTGAGTTTATCTTACTTGGAGTTCCTTAAGATTCTTGAATGGGTAGAATTAATTTTTTTAAAAATCAAATTTGAGATGTTTTAGCCATTATTTCTTCACATATTCTTTCTTCTCCTTTCTTTTTCTCCTCTCCTTCTGAAACTCCCATTACACACATGGTACTAGACCTGATGGTACCCCACATGTCTCTGATGTTCTGTTCCTATTTCTTCAATTTTTTTTTTTGTTTCTGTTCCTCAGACTGAATCATCTCAATTGACCTATTTGAAAGCTTGATGATTCTTTCTTCTTTTTAATTTTATTGTGTTTTAGGTGAAAGTTTACAGTGCAAAGTAGTTTTCATTCAAAAATTTATACACAGATTGTTTTCTGACATTGGTTCCAGTCCCCACAGTGGGTCAGCACTTTCCTTCTTTCTCTTTCAATCCTGGGTTCTCTGTCCATTCATCCAGTTTTCCTGTGTCTTCCTGCCTTCCTGTCTTTGCTTTTGGGCAGGTGTTACCCATTTGGTCTTACATACTTGACTGAACTAAGATTCATGTCCTCATTTATGTTATTATTAGTTTTATAGGGCTGTCTAATCTTTGGCTGAAAGGTGGACTTCTGGAGTGGCTTAAATTCTGAGTTAGAGTGTCTGAGGGCCATACTCTTGGGGGTTCCTCCAGTCTCTGTCAGATCAGTAAGTCTTGTCTCTTTGGAGTTCTCTATGTATAGGATCATATCGTCTGCAAATAGGGATAGTTTTATTTCTTCCTTTCCAAACTGGATGCTCTTTATTCTTTTTCTTGCCTTATTGCTCTAGCTAGGACTTCCAGCACAATGTTAACTAGGAGTGATGATAAAGGACATCCTTGTCTTGTTCCCATTCTCAGGGGGAATGATTTCACCCTCTTTCCATTGAGAATGATGTTGGCCCTTGTCTTTATATAGATGTTATTTATTATGTTGTAGAATTACCCTTCTATTCCTATTTTATTGAGAGTTTTTATCAGGAATGGGTGTTGGACTTTATCAAATGCGTTTTCTGGTTGATTGAGATGATCATGTGATACTTTTCTTTTGTTCTATTTATGTGGTTGATTCTGTTGATTGATTTTCTAATGCTGAACCTACCTTGCATACCTGGTATGAATCCCACTTGATCGTGTTATGTTTTTTTTTTTTTGATATGATGCTGAATTCTATTGGCTAGAATTTTGTTGAGAATTTTTACATCTATATTCAAGACAGAAATTAATCTGTAATTTTCCTTTTTGTGGTGTCTTTGCCTGACTTTGGTATCAGGGTTATGCTGGCTTAATAGAATGAATTTGGGAGTATTCATTTGTTTTCTATGTTCTGAAATAGTTTGAGCAGTACTGGTGTGACCTTTTAATGTTTGTAGAATTCTCCAATGAAGCCATCTGGGCCAGGGCTTTTCTCTATAGGGAGTTTTTTTTTTTTTTTTTTAAATTACCTCTTCAATCTCTTCTCTTTTTATGGTCTGTTCAGATGTTCTATCTCAGCTTGTGTTAGTTTAGGTAGGTAGTGTGTTTCTAGAAATTTGACCATTTCCTCTAGGGTCTCAAATTGATTAGAGTACAATTTTCATAGTATTCTGTTATGATCCTTTTTATTTCACTTAGGTCTGTTGTAAGGTCCCCATCTCATTCCTTATTTTGGGTTATTTGCTTCCTCTCCTGTTTTTCTTTTGTCAGCTCAGCCAATGGTTTGCCAAATTTGTTGATCTTTCCAAAGAACCAACTTTTGGTCTTGGTGATTCTTTCTATTGTTTTTCTGTTCTCTATTTCATTTATTTCTACTCTAATCTTTATTATTTCTTCCTTCTGGTGGCTGTGGACTTCTTTTGCTGTTCTCTTTTTATTTGTTCAAGTTGTAGGGCTATCACTTTGATTTTGGCCTGTTCTTCTTTTGTGATGTGTTTATTGCTATAAATGGACCTCTGAGCACTGCCTTTGCTGTGTCCCAAAGTTTTGGGTATGATGTGTTTTCATTCTCATTTAATTCTAGGATTTTTTTAATTCCCTCTTTGATTTCACTACCCAACTGTTTTTAAGAAAGTTGTCATTCAGTTTCCATGTGCTTAATTTTTTTCCTTGCTGTTTCTGTTATTGATTTCTACTTTTATGGCATTGTGATCAGAGAGAATGCTTTGTATTATTTCAATGTTTTAGATTTTGTTGACGGTTGGTTTGTGGTCTAAAATGTGTTCTATTCTGGAGAGTGTTCCATGTGTGAAAAAAATGTATACTTTGCTACTGTTGGGTGGAATATTCTATATATGTCTATGATATCAAGTTGGTTAATTTTGGCCTTTAGATCATCTGTACTTTTGTTGAGTTTCTTTCTAGATGTTCTATCTTTACCAAGAGTGGTGTTTTGAAGTCTCCTACTATTATTTTGAACTATCTATTTCTCTTTTCAGTGCTATTAGAGTTGTTTTATGTATTTTGGATCCCTGTCTTTGGGTGTATAGATATTTTTAAGGTTATGTCTTCTTGGTGGATTGTCCCTTAATCATTAATTAATGTCCTTCCTTGTCTTTTATGATTGATTTTACCGTAAAGTTTATTTTGTCTAAGATTAGCATAGCCACACTTGCCCTTTGTTGGTTACTGTTTGCTTGGTATCTTTTTTTCCACCCTTTGATTTTTAATATATTTATGTCTTTGTGTCTATGGTATATCTCTTGTAGACAGCATATTGATGGGCCATATTATTTTATCCATTCTTCCACTCCCTGTCTCTTTATAGGTGCATTTAAGCCATTTACATTCATTGTGATTATCAATATATATGAGTTTACTGCTGTCATATTGTGCTTTCTTCTGTGGTGCTTACGTTTTCTTTGTTCTCCTTACTTTCCTGTGCTGAGTTCCTTTTGTTTATGGATTTTCTTTTCTTTCATTATTAAATATTTTGTTTTTATTGAGAATTTCTGTTTTTCTTCTTTTTATGCTGATGAGTAGGTTTTTTAACTTTCTTTATGATTATCTTGAAATTTACCCTTATCTTCCCAAGTTTGAACCAGTTTTTTATTACTTGATATTGCCTCAACTTCCTTTCCATTTGAAAGTTTTATACCTACATCATTTATTCCCCCTTTTATTGATTTGATGTTGTCCTCATTTACAGATTGTTGTCTCTGTTTCCCTATTTTAAATCTTTTACCTTTGTTTTATTATTGAGAGTTCCTTACCTAGGTTGGTATCAGACTAATGCTATCCTGTGTCCTAGACTAGGATTGTTGTCTGATGGTGTTAGTTCTCTAACAGGGGGACTCCTTTTAATATTTCTTGTAAGTTGCTTTAGTTTTTATAAGTTTCTTTAATTTCTGTTTATCTAGAAATGTCCTAATTTCACCATTGTATTTGAGAGAGTTTTGTAGTATATATTATTCTTGATTGGCAGTTGTTTTGTTTCAAAGTTTTATATATATCATCCCATTTCCTTCTCGCTTGCATAGTTTCTGCCAAGTAATCAGAGCTGTCTTATTGTTTCTTCTTTATAAGTAACTTTTTGTTTTTCTCAAACTGCTCTCAGTAATCTTTCTTTGTCTTTGGTTTTGGCAAGTGTGATTATGATATGTCTAGGTGACTGTCTTTTAATTCTATCCTATATGGTGTTTCGCTGAGCTTCTTGGACGGTCAGCTTTTTGCATTTCACGATATTAGCGAAGTTTTCTGCCAGCAAATCTTCAACAATCTTCTCTATGTTTTCCATTTTCTCCGTCTGTTCTGAAACTCCAATCATGCACAAGTTTTTGCTCTTGATTGTGTCCCACATAATTCTTAAGTTTTATTCATTCTTTTCTCTGATTTTTCCTCAAAGTGGCATCCATGGATTGATTTTCAATCTCACTTATTCTGTCTTCAATTGTTTCAAATTTGCTCCTAAAACCTTCTATTGCGTTGTCCATTTCTGAAATTCTGTTGTTTCTCTTTTGGATTTCTAGTTGCTGTTTTTGTATTATTTCTAATTGTTTATTCATTTTGACATTTTGTTCTTGAATTATTTTCCTGAATTCCTCTATTGCTTTGTCTGTGTTTTCCTTTATTTTGGCTATGTTTTCCTTGATTTCTTTCTTAATTTCTTAGAGAGCCATACAAATCGTTTTTTGAATTCCATATCAAGTAGTTCCACTGTCTTTTCCTCAACTGAAAGTTTGGTTATTTCTCAACTAATCCCTTGTTTCCTGTTTTGGGGAATGTTACTTAGAAGTCAATATCTAAGTGTTGATTGTATTAATTACTACTTATAAGTCTTCTAAGTTGACAGGGCTAAGAACTAATATGTATAAATACATACAAGCATATCTATTCTTTTCTGTGTGTATATTAAAAAAAAACAAAAAAAAAGCTGTGAGTTTATACTACTACTACTATCTATACTTTCAATCTAAAACCATCTATACTTTGTATACGAAACCACAGGGTTTGTTTTAGTCTATCCTCTTTCCTTATTTATGACTCCTTTCCCTATCATTCAGAAATCTGGCTCTTATTATCCATAATATTTGTTCACTCCTTGAATGCACATATAGTAGCTTCAGAATTTTAATCCATACACCTCTGAAGAACAAATTTACCAAGTAAAGTATAGTATTTGTGTAAAGTTCTTTTTGTCTGTTTAGCCTCACTGAAAATTGTAAAAGTTATGTTTTTCAAGACCCCTTGATTAAGTGGACACATTTACCATCACTTTTAGTGAGACATATGTACATCATGTACCTCTCTATACAATGCATTGAGAAAGGCACACCATTACTTTTATTTTATTCTTTACAGAAGTATGTAATTTGAATTTAATCATGCAGAAACATCAGGCCAACTCAGACTGAGAAGTATTCTACCAAATAGCTTGTCAGTATTCTTCATACATGTTAAGATCATCAAAGACAAAGATTGAAAAACTCTCCCAGATTAAAGGAGACTAAGGCGATCTGCTCCCATAAAGAGTACAGCCTAGATAACTATATGAGAAGTTCAACTCTGTCATATGGGGTCACTATGAGTCGGAATCGACTCTAAGGCACACAATAACAACAACAAGGAGACATGATAATTAAATGCAATGTCTGATTTTGGATTGGATCCTGACCCAGAGGAAGGACATCAGTGGAACAACGGAGAAAATTTGAACAAGGTCTGTAGTTATTAATATTGTATACTTGTTAATTTCTTGACTTTGATAATGGTACTATGATTTTATAAGAGGATAACATTTGGGGATGCTTGGTGAAGGGAGTATGGGGATTCTTTGTAAAATTACTGCTACTTTTTGCAAATTTAAGACTATTCAAAAAAAGAAATTAAAAAAATTAATTAAAAAAAGTGTTATTTTCTTCTCTCCTGTAACCGTCCCTCCGTTACCTTCGTTTTGTATCATTGTGCTAAGCATTGAGTGGAACACAATTATCGACATTTATAGTTTCTTTCTTTTAGGAGCTCATAATCTGATAGAGAGAACAAACATTTAACATGTAAATCAAGGAAGCCTTTATAAGTCCCAAAGGAGAAATATGTTTTCCTTTATATTTCATTACCCAGGAATTTCGCATCATCCTTTCATAATCTCAAAAATATAAACCCTGGAGGCACAGTGGTTAAAATCTACGGCTGCTAACCAAAAGGTCAGCAGTTCAAATCCACCAGTCACTCCTTGGAAACGTTATGGGGCAGTTCTACTGTGTCCTCTAGGGTCGCTATGAGTCGGAATTGACTTGACGTCAAAGTGTTCTTTTCCTGGTTAAATCCACACTGTGTGCATTCTTTGCATCAGAAAAACTTATTCTTCCTCTTTATTCTGTGTTTTACTTTTTTTGTGCTGTCTTTCCATGACAATATACACACACACACCCCACACACACATACACATCATTTTCCATTTTGGAATATCTTTTTATTCCTGCAATGAAAATCTTATAACTATTCCCATCTAGATGATCTTAAAAATTTTTCTCAAAACCAACTTTCTCTCTGACAATCTGCAAGACTCACATAATATCTTTTTAGTTAGTAAAATTCTCACCTTTCTGAATATCAATAATTATATGGTAATAGATGAGAAAATCATAGATAGCAATAAGGATACACATGTAATCACATACATCTCTATATTACTTTTGCATATATATGGCTCTATGTTACTTTGACTATGTCTGAGAAGTAAGATAAATACTAATTATTATAGTATATCCTGCACCAAAATAACCATATGGCAAATTCTGCATTTCAGTTGTAGGGATGAATTGTCTCCTATCAAGTTTTGAGTACTTTTAAAATAGCACTACTATTAGTATTTACAAAGAGATAGTTGCAGCCATCTGTATTTGAAATCTAACTTTCTAACTCACTAAAATGTGTGCTATAATAGTTCAAAATATATTTCTAGAATTTAAAATTTCAGTCCCATGGAGAGGAGTAAACATTATTTAAATTAACAAAACAATAACAAAGTAGAGATAGCTAAACTTCCAATTTAGTTATATTTTGAAATATGTTTTAAAAATTGGAATAATGCAGAAATTCATTTGTAAGCTCTTGCAGTGTCTATTATGCATACTAAGCTCTTTAATTATGTTACCTTATATATAATTTGTAACTTGTTACTAGTGACAAAGTCTTATCTTTTCTAAATAAATATTTTCAGTTATAAAACAAATTCACAGTTACTGTTTTGAAACTTTGAGGCAGATGTTTAAAAATATATAATTCTTAAAATATTTACCCAGTTAATAATTATAGAAAGCATCCAGATAGAATGCACTAACATTAAAAACCTTGTTGATAAAATAATGACTTGTATTCACACATATAAAATGTGTGACTGTGGATGACTTCACAGAGTTTACTATGTGTGATTCAATCAAAAAGCCAAAATCAACTACTTTGGACATATGTTTGGCACATGAATTTCTCCGTTGTCCAACACACTGTTAGGGGGAAATACATGGGTTTGAATAAACAACCGTATTTTTGAATAAGAGGTTAACCATGCTCTTTGCATAGTGCCACTTGATCTCATTCAGGGAACACAGAGCACCTCCACGATGTAACAGAGCAGAAAGGGTGAGTGGCCAGCAAGCTCACTTGGTGGGGGCCTTGTAAATATGGACATGAGAGCTAAAACAGTCCATGGAAATGACTGGTTCTACGTGCCACTTTGGTTGGTAAGCTTACCATCTGTGTCATGTAGATTTCAATTTCTAACCTGAACAAAGGGAAAACCACAACAAACACAATAACCCTTTGGAAGCAGAGCATTTCTTTCAATCACGTGAGTTTACATCTCATTCCAAGCAAGGGTTTTATTTCCCTTGTAATTCGTCATTAGGTAGTTGTTTGTTTCTAGTCTTTGCTTTCACTTCTGCTTTATTGTGTCTGTGAGAGTCTTTACTTTCTTTCCGGTTTGAAAGATTATTGAATCTGTAGAGGTGTTTCTCGTCACCTGGAACTGAGGATTGCACCTACAGTCTGTAAAATGCTTTCCCTTAGCAGCATCAGGGAAATAGAAACCCTATGAAATATCTTTCTAAATACAGACAATATAGATAACTATTTTACTTTAGAATTTATTTAGGAAAATTAAAGTGATACTTCTTTGTTTTGGTGTTTTATTTATAAGTTTAAAAATAGAGTGATTTCAAATAATAAAGATTTTCAGTATTATTTTGAATAAGTTGTAATTGGTTACCTTTTCTGAACTTCTAGCAAAGTGTCCTGAACTCTGTGCTACACAAATAAGTTAAATAATTTGAGGCTGCACTTTTCCTTTGTCTTACACCTGCTGTTCAAGAAAGATGAGTTTTTAAGGTGCTTGAGAAAATGGTTTGGTTCCCTGGAGGAAAAAAAAAAGAAATTACCTAGATTAAGTTTAGATCCTTGAAACAACCTTGAAGAGAGGGTTGAAAACTCAAATAGCACATTTCATACTTTTCCAGTGATGAATCCAAAACAATAAAGTATCAGTGCTAGATTTTATTTTCAATCTTTAGAAAGAATATTTACTGAAAATCTTATTCCATAATTGCATTTTTTAGAAAATAAAATGACTTTACGTCCATGCTAATAATTTGTCAGGTTGCCTTTGACATTACTCTAATGAACCTCAGGATTTGGAAGAAAAAATACAGTACTTTTCTGTATCAGAAGCACATCCATGGAAAGTATGTAGATTTAAAAATCTTGTATATTTGTTTGTTAATAAATAACAAAGAGACATATATATGGATTAACAATAATAGTGGCCCAGTGTTTGATAGTTTAAAAAAGGACGACAATATTATGCTTCACCATATAATCCCAGAGGATTATTTCTTCAGCATTTACAAGAACCAGCTTCCAGAATCAATTTCCAATGTGAACAATATTTGAGAAGTGTTGATGATGATAATGATAGCATAATTTCAAACCTTTTTAATTGCGTGACTTCTATAACCATGAGAAGCCACATACCACTGACAAGTTAAAGTTCTCCATATGTCTTCTTGATTGTATTTTATCTCACAGAGAGATGATTATTATATATGCACATAAGAGCTTTTTTTTATTTTAGAAAAGGATTTTTCCCCACACAAAGGAAAGATGAATAATGCAGCCTCAAAAGAAAAAAAATGAGCATATTCCACATCTTATCATAAATGCTGATGTAAAAATGATATATTCACATTTCTAACGACAGATTCAACCATTAATAGGATGGAACAAGTATTAGCTGATTGTGTAGTACTTCTCTTTGGTGTCTTGATGAAGGTTGACATTTTTGACATTAAGGGTTAATTAGTTGCCACTCAGAATGAGGTCACAAATGGCTAATTGCACCTTCAGCTAGGTAATTACTGTCATGTATCAAACTCTCATTCCATGTAATTATACAGGAATCAGGTGCTCTGACTCCTCACCTAGGGATACATTTGCCTTCCAAGGCCTCTCTGTGGGAATTCCAAAGTTTTACATCGGAGGTGAATTCACCTGCAATTTGACCTGATGACTAATTTGATATGCAGAAGATTCTGTGCCACCCTTTAAAATTGTGGTCCTAAGGATGTCATCCAGTTCTGCTTTAATGTTTCTGGCTTCTCTGATTTTGTAATTTTGCTGCTGTCAGCTCCTATATTCCTATCCACAGGTTAGATATTCATTAAATTCATCTGGGCTATTCCAAACCTTCATCTTCTTTCCCCAAAATAACTGCTGAAGCTTAGTTTATCATCAGTATTTACAAAAAATGCGTGGATGCCCCTTAAATAAAGCACCAGAGGCAGGGCCCAGGTATATGAAATAGAGATTTCTCCTGTGGTGACTTTACATGCAGTGCAACTGGCCAGGGCCTTGGTCTTGCATCATTGTTCACATAAAAATGAAGTAGTTTAGGCATTTTATGAGGAGGAGGACATAATGTTTCCAAATTTATGCCTCTCATCACATCACTGGAATGCATTCCTGGAGTAGACTGGAGAACAAATTTTCCTGGTTCTCAAAGGACACAGAGTAGGTGATTAATTTAGCTGTTTCTGTACTCGGCTAATCTGATGTAGCAGTTGATATTAATAGTTAGAAACATTAGGTTCTGCACTAATAAGCCTTACTCCGTCATTAACCAGGCAGTTTAAATATCTCACAGGGCAATTGAAACTTGAAGTTTATAGGTAGGCCCATCAGCACCCTTTCTCCAGCTTGAGGAGGAAAGAAATGCCTTGATTCAGACCACTGAAAGAGAATGTGTGTGTGTATACATATATATGCATATGCAGCATATGTAGCTGAAATTTCAATGTGTTACATAAAAGTTTTCAATTGAACTTCACAATTAAAATACTAGAATTCATGATATTATAGGTATGTACATTCACACCTTGTGCATGGGATGAGGGAAGTCAATTACATTTATAGCTGCTGCATGCACATGATCTTTAAAAATAAAATATGTCCCCTGGGACTAATAATGCATTTCTAATGCAGTCCTTATGCTAACAAAACTCCCATGGAAGATACTGACAGTTTCATAAATGTGTTTCAAGTCTTTGTCCATTGGGAACATAAAATAGAATTATTTCATCTCCTCTCTCTCTCTCTTTCATAGACAAACACACACACCCAATGACTAACAGCTAGATGCTATTTTAGAGTTTATAAAGACATTTCAAACATGTTATCCCATTTAATCCTCACTATAAACCTGTGAGGAAGGTCTTTTACAGATGTGATATAGTAAGAAGG
Organism: Trichechus manatus latirostris; assembly: GCF_000243295.1. NCBI lineage: Eukaryota > Metazoa > Chordata > Mammalia > Sirenia > Trichechidae > Trichechus > Trichechus manatus. The sequence continues at coordinate 16,969,010 of NW_004443980.1, forward strand.
TGCCAAGAGTCCAGTTTCTAAATTCATACTATTTCTTTATGTTCTATTAATCACTTTTTGTTATAATAGATACAGGATGTTTTGAAATTCCTTGTCTAATAAAACTGTCAGTTTTTGACATGAGCTTTCAATATTAAAACATCATTGGTATTCTCTTTGTTAATTTGTTGTCAATGAATATCATCCTGAATATTATGCAAGCAACTGTAAATGGAGATAAATAATTTTTAGATCACTTTCTTTTTCTAAACAAGCACATAACCCTTTTATGGGTATTTTTCTTTTTAATTTTTTGGTGATGTCATGTTTTTTCACTAATGGAATGGATGTTGAATCATTGTTTGTGGGTAGTTTTTTGTTATTTGGAAAAAGGGGGTGCCAATTGCAAATGGGGCATGCCAGTTCCATTGTCCATGAAGCATATCACACATGTGGGACATATCCGTCCCATAGCACATCGCATTTCCTGATTACACTTGAGCCATAAAATGTCTTACTCAATTTTCCAAAAAATACACACAAAATACTAAATAAACATTGCAGTTACTATGCAAAATTGTTATCAGTTTGATTTAGAGTGGGCCATGTCAGTACCATGTTCCATGAACCACACCACACACTGTGGGACATAGGGCCCCACGGCCCAGGACGTGTACCACAAAGAGTTTTCACCCAAAAAATAACTCATTTACCTGAATATTTCTGAATGCTGGTCATCGTACATTTTCAATAACACAAAGGAAAGAATAAACGTGACTTGCAAGCCTTATCTCGCTGTACAGAAGCCAGAAGACACAAAAGTTTCACACCATCACTCCTCCAGGAAGCATCCCCTCATAGGAAGGCTCTCCACACTCAAATGCGGCACAGACCAACTTCCTTGTTTTTTAGGCAGCTGCACCCAGTATCCACTGTGACAGCAGAACAGGTTAAAGTGGCTCAAATGCCTGCCAATAAACCCCAGGGGCAGAAAAACATAACACGGGCATATACATCCCTTGGTCCATGAAAGGGATAAGAAACTCATGTGACCTCTCCCAGTGAAAAGATCCTGGATTTAAACTGGAGTGCACATAGGGAGAAGTGTCACTAATCAGGTCTCTTGAAGACAAACAACATACAACTAACCCCTTTTGAAAGTGAAATCTCTTATCAACTTCTGATCACAGCCAACAGTGTCACTGAATTCCTGGCACTCAGGAATGGAACCTGGAAGTTCTTTTCTTTTTTTTTAATTTTGTTGCTGTTGAGAATATACACAGCAAAACATACAGCAATTCCGCAGTTTTTACATGTACAATTCAGTGACACTGATTTTAGTCTTTGAGTTGTGTAACCATTCTCATCCTGGTTTTCTGAGTTGCTCCTCCACCATTAACATAGATTCACTGCCCTGTAAGGTTCTTAGGTAACCTTTCCAGTTGCTATTGTCAGTTTGATCCCATCTCGATAGTTCTTAAAGGAAATTATTTTTAAGGCTTCCTGAAGCTTACATTTCAGTAGGAGAAACAAACATGAAACAATACATTATTAATTAATTACTTAAATATGATTGTAATAACAGCCCAAAGACGAGGCTTGGCCTGGGAAAAGTCACTGAAAAAGTAACATCGCACCTGAGAGCTGAAGGATGACTAGAAGAGAGTTTGGTGAAAGTAGGGACCAATATTTCAAGCTCAGGAAACTGGATAAAAATGACGCAGTAAGAAGAAGCGTAGAAGAGATTTATAAAGGCTAATACAGCAGGGGAGTCCCTGGGTGGTGCAAGGGGTTAACTGAAAGTTTGGTGGTTTGTGTTCACCCAGAAACACCTTGGAAGAGAGATCTGGCATCTACTTCTAAAAAATCTGCCATTAAAAACCCTGTGAAGTACAGTTCTACTCTGACACAGACGGTGTCACTGTGAGTCTGAATCAACTCCGCGGCAACTGGTTAATATGGTAAAAGCACAGAAAGTAGGGAAGAGGTGGCCACAGATTAAGTGGGTAAATTAGTGAGGCAGAGCGCCCACAGTGCTGTATTGGGAATCCTGTTTTCTTTGCTTGGCTTCCTCCCTGCCAGTGTTGTGTTGAAGATCCTGGTTTCTTTGCTTTGCTTCCTCCCCTCTAGCTTTGCATCTGAATCCTGCTTTTGCTTGGAGGTTATATGTAAACCCCATTGCACCTGCATGGTATTACTAAGAATGTTGCTGATGTAACTTGTATGAACTCCCTACTTGTAAACCCCTTAAGAGTAACTTGCCTGCCAGCCCTTGGCAAGCGGTCTTGGCAGCAGCAGCTCCAACTGACTCCTTTTCTTTGTACAACAAAATAAATGTGGTTTTCCTGTTCTCCCACCTTGGTCTCTTGTTTATTGGCCAATACGAGTCATGTAGAGCAAGAACCTGGGGTTTCTACCAGATAACATTTCCAGAAACCAGATTCTTTTAGAATTAAGTCATTTTAAGGATTTTGGATTTTATTTGAAACTGAAAAGCAAACATTTGAAGCATTTTAAGCAGAGAGACATAGTTATGTTCATATATTTTGAAGAAGACACTAGTAAGAGCGTTGAGAACCAATTGGGGTAAAATGTCAGGTAGGGAGCTATTTCTGTAATCCAGATAAGCAGTGATGATGGCTTCTTTAAAGAATAAAACCATGGGAAGGATAAAATAGATATTTAACAGATAATTTAGATAGGGCAAGACTTAATGATTAATTGGATATGGAGAAGTGAGGGTGTAAGAGCATTCTAAGAGGTCTCACACGTTCTGGCATGTAGCACTGGGTAGATCATATTGCTATTCATTGAAATATGCAATGTTCATGGAGAACCAGGTACATGGGGGGTAAAGATGAGGTTGGAGTTACTGGGTAAGATTTTGGACATAGTAGTGTTAGACAAGACTATGAAACACACAAATGGAGATAAGGCCTAAACAGATTTATATACAGGTCTGGAGCTCAGAAGACTCTGGCTAGAGACAGAAATTTGTAAGCCTGCAACAGGCAGATAGTGAATGAAGCCATGGGAATAACTGAGATTATTTTACACAGTTATCTCAGTTATTTTTAATAATCATTTAAGAAAGCTAGGCCAAATATATTCCCCCTGTTTAAAGATGATAAAACAGAGGCTCAGAGCTTAAAAAACATGTCCAAGCTGACTTAGTAACTCCAAAAGATATGCTTTTTCCACTGCACCAGGAATCATTCTCCAAAAACATTTTTTTCCTTTATCTTGACAAACATTTATTAGTCTGAAATCAACAAATCTTAGTATTTTTTACTGATCAACCAGTACTTTCCTGTTGTTGTTCTTAGGTGTTGTTGATCAATTCCAACTCATAGTGACCCTGTGCACGACAGAACAAAATGCTGCCCGGTCCTGCAGCATCCTCACAATCGTTGCCATGCAGTATCTCCTTCTGTTTGAACCACTGCCTCTTGGTCTATGTATAGATTCTTCATGAGCACAATCAAGTATTCTGGAATTCCCGTTCTTCATAATGTTACCCATAATTTATTATGATTCACACAGTCGAATGCTTTTGCATAGTCAATAAAACACAGGTAAACATCTTTCTGGTATTCTCTGCTTTCAGCCAAGATCCATCTGACGTCAGCAATGATATCCAAATAAATGATATGTAGATCTTTGGAACTGTATTAATGCCTACACCAGTGTCTTAGTTTCCTAAGACACTTAATTATCTACCATGACAAAATACCACAAAGTGGGTGGCTTTGAAGAACAGAAATTTATTGTCTCACAGTTCTGGAGGCTAGGAGTTTGAATTCAGGGTGTTGGCAAGGCCATGGTCTCTCTGATGGCTCTATAGGAAGACCCTTCCTTGTCTCTTCCAGCTTCTTGTAGCCCCAGATGTCTCTTGGCATTTCTTGGCTTGTAGATGTATCTTCACATGGCTTCTTCCCTGTGTGACTCTGTATCCATAGTTGTTCTCTTTTTTATAGTGCACCACTCAGAAGGTATGAGTTCCTTAACTGATAACATCTTCAAAGCAAGAAGCCATTTCCAACCAAGATTACATTCGTAGGTACAGGGGTTAGGAACTTAATTCAATTCATATCAACCAGTTTTTAGGACCATGGGTTCCTTGGTCTATTTGGACCTTGGGTGCTTTCATCATTTACCTTTTTCTGTTGGAAAAGACCAAGAATTATTATGGAGGAAAAACCCCATGCCTTAACAGCAGAGATTACTATAGGCCGATTGGCTAGAAGCAGTAGGTGGTCTCCTGATTAGAAAGACAAGTCTTTGACAGGTTTCTCAGTATTTGCAGAAGTTACCATCTCTACCATCTATACATTTGAAAGTTAAAGGATACAAATATGCCCTTAATTAGAAAAACTGAACAACTTTATTACAGAACACTTAAAAAAAAATATAAGCTTGAACTGTGTGCTGTTCATCCTCAGGTTTCATGGGGTTTATTTAAAGATCATCATTGATAGACAAGTTTCTAGATATTCTAGGTCTTATCCTTAGATGAAAGACCTACATAATTAGATTAAATTGTCTAGCCTACACACAGAATTTCCTTCACTTAGTTTTGCTTTGTTATCATTTTCTCATCTTACATTAAGGTATGTTAAAACAGAAGTCCACATTGTGTTAGTTACAACTATTGATGAGGAAGTTGGCTAAATCATTTATATTTGTTCCTATACAAATACAAATTTAAGATTAAAAAAATATATAACTGCAAATAAATACTTTGCTTCCCCAGGGGAACTGGCTTTTTATTTTTATTTTTTATTTTTGGGCTATGTGAATTGCTTCCCATTGAATTTTCCTCTTTCGTCATTGTTTCTTTGATTATTTTTTCATTTTTGTTTATTTTCATAATGAGAAAAATTAGACTCAGATTTTTTTTATTTCAATTTCGTGTTGATAACTATTAAAAGCATTTTTCAACTGTCCTCTCTTGGCCCTGATATTTTAAATTATGTTTTATTTTTCTAAATTGGTAATTGCTATAAATTTGTTTGTATCTTCTTATGTGTCCTGTCTGTCTATCATCTACTTATCAATCTATCTATATAAATATTATCAAATCCTTTGTGAAATGAGATGAAGCATAAATTAAATATATACCAGAAAGAGCTTTGGCTTGGTAACTCCTGAGCTTCCTTATATTTTCCATCTGAATAATGTAAAACAAAACTAACTCATTGGCTATCAAATGCTCAATTTCTGATATATACTACGTAGTTAATAAGTAATATTCTTCCTTCTCTTCTCCAACTACTTCAAGGTCTGTGTTTACAGCAGCAACATTACACACTCCAAGCAACCCTTTTGCTATAGTTCACCTGAAATTGTTCATTCCATGCTCTGAATTCTGCACTTACAAATCGTAAGAATTTTATATAATTGGGTTCAGTGTTTTTGTACATATAGTATGGGTCTAAGCCCAGAAACCCAGAAGATACTTTTGCTCATTAAGTTTATGGTTCCAAAAGACAAACAAAAATGCTGATTATGTATCCAAGTGATAAATTATCAATGAAACATCTACTAACTTTCAATATACCAGGAAAAATAGTCATCACCATTAACAATCTGGGTGCAATGGAGCCTCCCTCACCCCCTTTGAAGAATAGTGGAAAAACAATTTTATTAGAAATTTTCATAAGCTTTTTAACATAAGAAACACAAATTTATAGTCTATATCCCCCCACCCCTTTTTGACCTGTATATATTTGACATCGGCAATGTTCTATGAATATAACTGCTAAACAACAGTCATGCATGAACCTGGAGCAGATTCGTCTTATAAATACTGACTCCAGACTTCGAATACATCTTTAATAGGTTCTAGCTTATCATTAGCAGCCCTGCTGGTGCAATGGTTAAGCGCTTGGCTGCTAACCAAAAGGTTGGCAGTCTGAACCCATCAAGAGGCTCCGTGGGAGAAGGACCTGACCATCTGCTCCTGTAAAGATTACAGCCTAGGAAACCCTGTGGGGCAGTTCTATTTTGTCACATGGGGTCACTATGAGTTGGAATCAACTCGATGGCACCTAACAAAAACAGCTTGTCATTACTTCTCATTCTTTTCCTTGCTCTAACACAATCAAAACACAATACTTTTGAAAACTTAAATGGCTGAACTCATAATGTTCAGGAAAGGATGGCCATTTCCTTAACTCTGTAATTGTAAGACATTTTCATTTTGAGATTGATAAACTCCAAGTAGAATAATTAATCCAATGAATTTTTACATTTTGATTTTTACCACCTCTTACCTTCTAATTGGAGCTCTGGTGGCACAGTGGTTAAAAGTTCAGCTGCTAATCAAAAAGTTAGCAGTTTGAATTAACCAGTCACTCCCTGGAAAGCTTATGGGGCAATTCTACTCTGTCCTAGACAGTCGCTGTGAGTGAGAATTGACTTGACGGCAACGGTTTTGGTTTTGGGTTTTACCTTCTGATTTGGAGCCCTGGTGGCACAGTGTTTAAGAGCTCAGTTGCTAACTAGAAGGTCCGCAGTTCAGGTCCGTCAGGCTCTCCTTGAAAACTCTATGGGGCAGTTCTACTCCGTCCTATAGGGTCACTATGAGTCAGAATCAACTCGACAGCAACAGGTTTGGTTTTTCTTTTCTTTCTTTTGTTGGTTTGGTATCTTCTAATTACCTTTTAATACTCACTTGTTTTCAGCATTTGTCCTCTCATAAAACATATCAAGAACATTTTGTTACACAAATATAAAAATATGAAAGAATTCTATCACGCATCCCTTTGACAAAACCAAATGGTTCAGGTTCATGTCACAAAAATTTGCCTGATAATTTCCCTCCTATTAAATGACTAACTGCATGAGAATTACCATAATTCCCTTTATCCTTTAGGAATATACTGTTCCCTCATCAATTCTTAACTTTAAGAAAATTGATCTTGGTTTTCATCTTCTCAGGACTTATGGTATGAGATTTTAGTTACCGAGTCAATATTACCATCTCAAGTGCTGCCCTCTGTCTATTTACATTCATCTCCTAATTCAACTAATAGATGTGAGATGCCACCCTACGTCAGTTGTTTTTCCTCTTTGCCATTATGAAAGAAAATGCAAAATTCTCCATTCTCAACTAGGTTCAACAAAAGCTTAAAAATTAAAATGGAAAAGAAAAGACTACCAAGTTGGTGTTTCCAGATTCCTTCCATACCATCTTGAAAGATGATGCAATACTGTATGAAATATAGTAAAACTGAAGGCTGATGCAATAACGGTGATTTATTTCATTATTGCAACACCATCCTGTGCGATTCCAACCTTTTTCCATTTCCAATACATTAGTATTTTTAAACATAGTTAAGAGTAATTGGTGAGTAATGATGAAATACTTCCTTGTATAATTAAATAGCAAAATATTTAAAGATTTGGGAAAAATAAGAAAAATCTCATAATATATATCAGATTTATAAAGGTTTCAATGGACCATTAAGGTAATTGCAGAATAAAATTATTTTTATTCTATGAAAAATTGTTTACTCTCTGTTCTTTGGAAGTCCCCTAAGAAATAAAGTAATACAATATCAATCCTTTCAAATAGTTGAAACTGCTCAAAAAAGAAACTCAAACTTAAAATAGTATCCAAAGGACCTTGATGGTAAACTAAGGGCTGATGGTTACTTTGAATCTCTTTTCTTTACACTACTTTACTGAGGTATAATTTACAAATTATAAAATTCAACCACTGTAGCGCAAAGTTCAATGATTTTTAGTAAATTTCTAGACTTGTGTAAACAACATTACAATAGTTTTAGAGCATTCTGTCATGCTAAAAATTTCCTTTGTGATGTTTGCAATCAATCCTTGTTTCCACATCCAATCACTTATTTTTCTTTTCACATAGTTTTTTTGTAAAATTTTATAAATATGAAATCATTCAGCATATAATAGTTTTATGTGTTCTTTCATTTAACATGTATTTGAAGTTATCCATGTTGCTACATATATCAGTATTTTCTGCCTTTTTATGGCTGAGTAGTATTCCATTATTCGGATAGACCACATTTTATGTATCCATCTACAATTTGGATCGTTTCTAGCTTTTGGCTATTATGAATATGCTACTATGTACAGCATTATGCATTGTATATTCATGGACAGATATATTTATTTCATTCGAGTAGATACCTAGGAGTGGAATTGCTGAGTCATATGGTAAGACAGTACACAATACTGGGGAAGCCAGCACAACTTGTACAGGGGTCCTGTTAAGTGAATCCTCTGCTCAGGTCTCAGGTTGAAAACAAGATGTCCACCAAGGCTGCAGTCCTCATCTGAAGCTCTGATCCTCTTTCAAGCCCACAGGCTATTGGAAGAATTTATTTTCTTGCCGTTAGAGGACTAAGATCTCCAACTTTGCTGGCTGTTGACTGAAGATCACTCTGAACATCTAGAAACTTCCCCCTTTTCACGTGCAGTTCATAGCATAACTCTTTGTTTCTTCCTCAAGACCAACAGGACCCAGCCTTGTAATTCTTATTCTGCTACCATTTGGCAAAAACTCTGCTTCTAAAGGAGTCATGTGAGTACATCAAGCCCATCTGGATATTCTAGGTATTTAAGTGATTTAGAACTTCAATTACATCGGCAAAAATCCTTTACAGCAGTGTGTAAATTAGTATTTGATTGAATAACAAGATTTGAGAATTTTAAGGGACAGAACAGTTTTACAATTCTGCCCACCACACTGACCTCATAGAATGAATTGGGAAGTGTTCCTCCTCCTATATTTTCAGGGAAAGTTTATGTAAGAATGATGTCGTTTCTTCCTTAACTATTTGATAGAGTTCACCAGTGAAGTCATGTGGCCTGGGCTTTTTTTCCTGGGAAGCTTTTAAATCACCAACTTTTTTTTTTTTTTTTAATTTCTCATATGTCTATTTAAGAATTTTTATTTCATCTTGAATTAGTTTTTGAAATGTGTACCTTTCCAGGAATTTGTCCATTTCATCTAAGTTGTCTATTTTGTGTTTGTCGGTACAAAATCGCTCGTAATATTCTTAAAATCTTTTAAAATTCTTTAAGATTAGTAGTGATGCCCCCTCTTTCACTATTGGTTTCAGTAATAAGTGCCTTCTGTTTTTTTTTGTCTAGATCTGTCAAGATAAATTTTTATCAATTTTGTTGATTTTTAGCAAAGAACCAACTTTTGATTTAATTGATTTTCTCTTTTTTTATTTTTTGTATTTCATTAATTTCCACTATGATCTTAATATTTTCCTTCCTTCTGCTTGCTTTGGGTTTAATTTACTCTTTCCTTCTAGTTTCTTAGGGTGAAAGCATAGTTATTAATCTGAGAACTTTTTTTGTAATATAGATACTTAGTGCATTAAATTTCTCTTTTAAGCCATGTTTTAACTGCATCCCATGAGATATATTTTGTTTTCACTTGAATTCATTTAATAATTTTTTTTCTAGTTTTATGGTCTATCCTTCAGAATATTCCACGCATGCTTGAAAAGAATGTATATTCTGTAGTCAGTGTGTGGAGTACTCTATATATGTCAGCAAGGTCAAGTTGGTTAATAACATTTTCTATATCTTTACTGATTTATTATTTTGTTATTGTTTCTATTATTAAGAGGATAATATTGAAATTTCCAAATATAATTGGAAATTCCTACATATCCATTCAATTCTGTTACTTTTTGCTTCATGTATTTTGAGACTTTTTTATTAGATGTTGTCATGGATTGAATTGTGTCCTCCAAAAATATGTGTCAACCTGGCTAGGCCATGATTCCCAGTATTGTGTGATTGTCCACCATTTTGTCATCTGATGTGATTTTCTTATGTGCTGTAAATCCTGCCTGTATGATGTTAATAAGGCAGGATTAGAGGCAGTTATGGTAATGAGGCAGGACTCAATCTACAAGTTTAGGTTGCATCTTAAACCAATCTCTTTAGAGATATAAAAGAGAGAACACAGCAGAGAGATATGGGGACCTCATACCACCAAGAAACAAGAGTTGAGAGCATACTGCATCCTTAGACTCAGGGTCTCTGCACTGAGAAGCTCCTAGTTCAGTGGAAGATTGATGACAAGGACCTTCTTCCAGAACCGACAGAAAGAGAAAGCCTTCCCCTGAAGCTAACACCCTGAATTAAGGCTTCCAGCCTCCTAGACTGTGAGAGAATAAATTTCTCTTTGTTAAAGTCATCCACTTGTGATATTTATATTATAGCAGCACTAGATAACTAAGACAGGTGTGTATACATCTAGACATGTTATATCTTCCTGATGTATAAACACTTTAATCGTTATAAAATATCCATTTGTCTTTAGTGAAAGTTATTTCTTTAAAGTAAATTTTGTCTATTATCAATTGAACTACCCAAATTCTCTTATGCTTACTGCTTGTATGCTGTATCATTTTCCATCCTTTTGCTTTGAATCTAACATGTATCTCTTACAGCATATTTTTGGATTATTATTATTTGTTTAATCCAATGTGACAATAGCTGCCTTTTTGATTGGAGAGTTTAGTCCATTCAAAATTAATATAATTATTGATGTGGTTGGATTTGTACTATATTACAATGTGATAATTGTTTTCTATATGGCTTATGGCTATTTTACAATGGTTAAGCACTCGGCCATTAACTGAAAAACTCATCCAATGGATCTAAGGGAGAAAAATCTGGCAATCCATTTCCATAAAGATTACGGCCTAGAAAACCCTATGGGACAGTTCTACTTTGTCACATGGAGTCACTGTGAGTCAAAAATTTACTCGATGACACCCAACAAAAACAGTCAATTTGCTGTTGAGTCCCTCTAGTATATTTTCCATTTTGATTATTTTTGTTTTCAACTCTGGAATTTCCATTTACTTTCTTTTTATAGTTTCTATTTTTTATTGATATTCTATATTTGTTGAGTTACTGTAATCATACTTTTAACACTTTAAATATTGTTTCCTTTAATACATTGGGTATATTTATTTTAGCTGCTTTGAAGTCATTGTCTGCTAAATCCAACATGTGGGCCCACTCAGAGTCAGTTTCTAATTACATTTTATGATCCTGAGGGTAGATCACAATTTTCTTACTTTTTACACCCTTATAATTTTTCATTGACAATTGGACAAATTCGATGATACAGTACAGAAGCTTTAGATTCTGATTTTTTTTCCTGAATATGCATATTTTTAAGTTGCCTGGATTTAATTTACAAATCATTTTCTCCGGAGTTGTATAGCCACTGATGTCTTTGCTCAGTTATTTTTTTTTTAATTTCATTTTTATTTTTAATCATAGATTCCTGGAGGTTTTCCCTCTTTATAGCTTAGTGGAAAGCCAGTAACTGGGAAGAGCTTTTTCTCAATAACTTTGAGCTTGTAAGGCTTCCACCCTCTGCTGATAGATTGATGTGTGGGTTTGAGAATGAGTTTAAAGTTAAGACACTTTTCTATCTGCCTCATATTGTATTTTGCACTCCATCTCTTATGTCTTCCCAGTGCATAACTAGAGTTCCCTTATCATCCAGGAATGTGTGGAGAGTTTATCTAGCACTTTGATCAGTCTCTTGTTAACTGGATCTGTCTTTTAAATTTTTGGATTCTCCACTGCTTACCTCAACCAGAATCCCAACCTCAGGCTGATAAGAGTTATAGGATTTTCCTATTTTCTACTAAGTTTGCTACTTTTACTAAAAATACTTCTGGGTGTGGAGTTTTGTTCTCTGCTCTAAATTAAAGCAGCCCTGGTGGTACAGTGGTTAAGTGTTCAGCTGCTAACTGAAAGGTAGGCGGTTCAAACTCACCAAGCGCTCCACAGGAGAAAGACGTGGCAGTTAGCTTCTGTAAAGGTTACAGCCTTGGAAACTGTATGGAGCAGTTCTACTTTGTTCAATATGGCTGCTATGAGTCAGAATGGACTTGATGGCAGTGGGTTTGTTTTTTTTGGTACCTCTACATTAAGTCACCTATAGCAGCAAAACTGCAGGTTTCCGATAAAACTCCTATGCCCATTGAGCTGTGTATAGACGGATGGGAGCAGCTTCACACAAAAATGATACAGACTCTCTCTCTTCTTACTTGAAGTTCTTACAGTTTTTTATGTAAAAACAATTCTTAATCTGTGTTTTCTTTGTTTGTTTTTTGCCTTTGTTAAATTTCTCAAGCCCTAAAAGATTTGTTTTTGACAATTTGGTCGAGTTTTATACTTGCTTTTCTTTTTTTGGGTGGGCATTTGCCAACCTTTTCACTCCTAGACATAGCCAAAAGCCCCACCCTGGTTACTTGCAATCTTGAATACAAAAGCTTTTGATGGAGAAAAATATTGTGACTAAATGCCAACCTGACATACTAGAAAGAGTGCTGGGTTAAGACTCAGAACATTCGCATCCTGATTACGTTATTAGCAAACTTGCAGCCTTGAGTAAATGACTTAATCTTTTAAAGGGCTCTGTTTTCTCTTGTATAAGTAGTGATACTATATTTACCTAAAATGCTTGGTGAAGAGCTCGGCTGCTAACCAAAAGATTGGCAGTTTAAATTCACCAGCCACTCTTTGGAAACCCTATGGGGCAATTCTACTCTGTCCTACAGGGTTGCTATGAGTCAGAGTCGATTCCACAGCAACAGGTTTGCTTTTTTAAAGTGTTTGTTGGAAGAATTAAGTATGTATTAGAGAATGGCATTATCTAAAGTTTGAAATGTATTTTAATGTAATCTATAAAACATCTTAAATTTGACCTTATATCTTTAATATATTTTAAATATATAATTGAAGTCTGTTAAATAATTTATGGATAAGCATTTTACATTGTTTGCCCTAGAGTTATTCACCACATTTTAATTCTGCCACTGACCATATTTTATAGTATTTTAAAACGTTAGGACTGGAAGGAAATTTATTATTACATTTATTTCTTCTTCTATTATTCCAAAAATTACAAAGTATTTGCTGTTTGTCTTTCCTTTTCAATTTAAATAGCCTTGTTAGACATTGATCTCACTTTCCATCTGGGAAATAACTAGAAATCTGCTTCAATATTATAGAATATTTCATTCCACCCCTTGAAGAAAAATAGGACTTAAGGGAAATTTTGACTCAAGTGTCAATAGAAATTGAAGAGCTATAGCTGAATATAAATTATGCTTGAAATTTCCTTCAAATGTTTTCTACCTGCCACACTCTGATCTTGTAAAAATAACCATCATTCTGTGTGACTTAATTTCTCCCTCCGTAAAATGAGGGTAATGAATCTATTCACACTGGTAATTTTAAGAATTCAAAGGCAAATTTATGTAAAACCTACAGGAGTCGTTAAACTCCTTTAATCAAGAAGAAGGCAAATAATACATTGTTTTTTCTAATAAAACATCATTGTATACTATATCTATGTATAAAGCTGATAAGTATAAAAAAATATTAAAAATAACAACCACATCTGAAAATTTGTTTCATCAGATCCAGACTGAGAGAAAGATAAAAGCACTGCCAAGGATGTTTTATAAATACTTTTTACACACTCACCCAGTGAATTAAAGGTAAAATTATCAGTTGTTTGTATGTTGTTTCTCAGATCTCCTTAGACTGGTGACTTTGATATCACTTTTTAATAATGGACAGCTTGCTGAAACCTAAAAGGATATATCAGAAAGTAGTGCAAATTCTTATTACTAACATAGGACTTAAAAATAGAAAGGTAAAAATCAACATTTATTGTCACCTCTCCACTTTTATCTAAAGTACCATAGTCTTGTGTATAGTTTGATCTCAGGGATACTTAAGATTTTCTCAAGACAAAGACTTTCCCTACCCGTTCTTCACCAGTTATATGTTTTTCCCTTGCTTAACAAAAGCAACAACAAACACACACACACCCACAAACGGACAAGTGAGGGGTCTAGTTCATTTAGTCAGCCATTTTGATAATATCCTTTGCACATAATGACAGTCATTTTTTTGGTGAGGTTTCTAGGAATGGGTTAAGATTATATGGTCCACCATTTCAACTTTCTTCACAAAATTTAACTTTAGTAAGATTAAATAGATTTTCATGTGGTTCTAGCGTACCTTCAAATATTAATTCAAGTGTGTCAGAAATTTGCAAAGCCTAAATTTCATTGACTTCTCTGATAGTATAGAGATAAGCAAACAAATAAATAAAACCTTCGCTCAGGGGAGCATATGAGGAACCTAACACATAGTGTAACATTTCACCTGTATACTCTGTTATGCTAAGATGTGGCCCTATTTGTCTCAATGAAGGAAATAGTCTAAATGTCATGTATACATTTCTCTTCCAAAATATTACTTACATAATAATTTCAAAATTATTACCATATTTTAGAGTTTATAATCTGCTCAGTTTTGATACCATTGTCGGTAAAAAACTTGTTTCAATAATTTTGGAAAATAAAGCCTTAAACTGTTTTGATATGAATTACAAATCACTCAAGATATTTCTACACTGGAAAGTCATGAGGTGAGGACAAGCTGAGAAGGCACATTGATCGAGTGACACTCTGATCTTGAATGAATGCTGGTTTACTTCATTATTTCCATATTTGAAGGTCATTCAACAGGTGTTTAGTCTCTTCAGTTAATTAAACTTGAAAATCATATTTAAATACTGAAAGGCAATAAGATTTCTACACTTTAGAATATCCATTTCATAGTAGCCCTGGCATAAAATATTATGCAAAGGAACAAGAGAACAAACTCTGCTGTTATATATATCACTCAGACAACTGTTCAGTAATTCATTTCTGCTCTTTTGAGAATACTGAACAATTATTCCCTGGAGTAGCAAAACTGCCCTACAAAGTTCCTGGGCCTATGAGATGAGTATTTTCATTTAGAAAACAGGATATCAACAATATCTGCTATTGATATGGGTTATTTCTCCTTTATTTCAATAGCATCTTGGGAATAAAATGAGAAGCCATAACAGACGAAAAAAGGCAAAAATTTCAGTTATAATTTGTGAATCTTGATAAATAATATTCAGCAAAGACTGAGCACAGTAACCTCTCATTTGTAGAGGTCGCTCAGAGGTGACCTTAATGACCTATTAACACTGTCAAGAAAGGAGAGGAGGTGCCAAAAGCCCTTTTCCAATGGCTACAAGAGTTAACGAGACACCAGAACTCCTCTGGCTTAAAATTATTTACTCCTAATCATATTAAAAACATCTCCAAAATTTCTAGCTCAGAGAAGGCTAGAAAGAGTAAATATTATTAGAATCAATGAGGTTTCTAGAATTAGGAATATTCAGTCTAATACCAATGGCTATTATCACATCATGCTTTATGGTTTTATTTATTTCTAAATAATCTTTTTGTGAAAAGATGGGAGAGGATTTTTATTTAGGAGAAAACTTGTTTTCACCTCTTATTTTAACAAATTATACAAAGCCATACACATAAGCAAAACTTGAATCTGACTTGATCCTGGTCCTTTTTTTGGATTTTTTTAAATTGATTCATATATTTATTTAACTATGCCACCAAAGACACCAAAAATTCATGCTATATATCCAACATAAATAGGGGGAAATGAAAAAGATTAAAAAGAAAGCGAATGTTCATAAAACAGACAAACAACCATCACCCCAACAACAAAACAACAAAACAACACAGCCCCGTATAAAGTGGAGAGAAACAGCCCCACATACCTCCACAACATCAGATTGAAGCAACATAAAATGATACAAGTGCTAATGTTCTTAATAATGATTGAGCCATTAGGAAAAGATGGAACGATTTGGATTGCTTCATCTAGGAAAACACTAAAGAAAGTATTTTGGAAAGATCGCCGTATAAATACTTACTCAAGATAAAAGTTTGGATTCTGTAAATGAAATCTTCAGCCCTCTGCCAAGTATAGTTTCACCACAGTTGTCGGTGACCTCTCTTCTGTCAAATTCAGTGGACAATGTGTTGGCTTTATTCTAACTCTCTCTTTCAGAAAAATCAGATTCAGCTTTCTCCATGAAACACTCTTACCTTTCCGGTAAAATTGTTCTTGTTATCATCATATCTTACCAAGTACTTTTTCTTAATTTTTTTTTTTGACCTTTTGAGAAATACTCCTCTTTGAACTCTAAATATTGAAGGAAACTGAGTCTCCGTCCTGTAAGTTATTCTCTTTTTCTAGGCGATTTCACTTATGGCCAGATTTTAGCTGGTGACAGTTCACAAATTTATATCTCTAGGATAGACTTTTTTTGCACTTCGAACTGAATCCAAACTATCTATAAGGTTTTCATATCCTGGACCCTGCAAAACTTTCCAGTTTATTTCATGCCATTCTTTCTCTAACTCTCCATTCTGCACTGATTCTGGCCTTCTTTCTATTCCCAGAACAAGATATGAAGCTCTCTCCTATGTCAGAACCTTTGTGCTCACTTCCTTTTTTGCCACAAACATGCTTCCTAGGCTCTTTTTATGGTTGGCTTTGCATGTGAGCTTAAATGGTACCCTCAGAGAAGACTTCCCTGACAGCCTATGACTGCTCCTAGTGACGTCTATTACAGCATACATTGTTTTTACACAGTGTGCACACCAACTACCTCTCTCTCTCACACACACAAACATATAACCTAGAATTACATAACATATTGTTGGCTCAGACAGTCTGTCTCTGCCTCCATTTATTCTCTCATGCCTGTCTCACAGTAAACCAGTTGCCAGCGAGTTGATTCTGACTCATGGTGATCCCATGTGTGTCAGAGTAGAACTGTGCTTCATAGGGTTTTCAAGGCTGCGGGCTTTTTTTTTTTTTTTTTATTGTTGTAGTTTAAAAGAAGTTTACATTTCAAGTTTGTCTCCCATACAAAATTTTATACATACATTGTTATGTAACCCTAATTGCTCACCCCATTCTGCGACAGCACACTCCTCCTTTCTGCCCCTGATTCTCCATGACCACTCAACCAGCTCCTAACCCTCTCTGCTTACCCATCTCACCTATGGACAGAAACTGCCCCTTTGGTCTCTTGTAGCTACTTGAGCTAAGAGTCACACTTCTCACAAGGGGCCGCACTTTCCAGGGTTCCTCCAGTCTCAGTCAGACCATTAAGTCTGGTCTTTTTACTAGAATTTGAGTTCTGCACCTCATCTTTCTGCTGCTCCATCAGGGACTCTCTATCGTGTTCCCTGTCAGGGCGGTCATTGCTGGTAGCCGGGCACCACCTAGTTCTTCTGGTCTCAGGCTGATGAAGTCTCTGGTTTATGTGGCCCTTTCTGTCTCTTGGGCTAATACTTCCTTGTGTCTTTGGTGTTGATGAATCTTAGATGGTTGCTTGCAAGCTTTTAAGACCCCAGATGCAACTCACCAAAGAAGGATGCAGAACATTTTCTTAATAAGCTTTGTTATGCCAACTGACCTAGATGTCCCCTGAAAGCATGGTCCCTGGACCCTTACGCCTGCTACTCTCTCAAAGAGTTTGATTGTATTCAGGAAACTTCTTAGATTTGGTCCGGTTGTGCTGACTTCCTCTGTAGTGTGTGCTGTCCTTCCCTCCACCTAAGATGATTCTTATCTACTATCAAGTTAGTAAATAACCCTCACCCTCCCTTCCCACCCTCATAACCATCAAAGAATGTTTTATTCTCTTTAAACCTTTTCTTGAGTTCTTATAATAGTGGTCTTACACAGTGTTTGTCCTTCTGTGACTGACTAAATTCACTCAGCATAGTAAGTTCCAGCTTCCCCCCATTTAACTGTGCTCCTACAGAACCTGTACATAGACCAAGAGGCAGTTGTTCAGACAGAGCAAGGGGATACTGCATAGTTTAAAACTGGGAAAAATGTGCATCAGGGTTGTATCTTTTCACCATACTTATTCAATCTATATGCTGAGCAAATAATCTGAGAAGCTGGACTATATGAAGAAGAACATGGCATCAGGATTGGAGGAAGACTCATAACAACCTTTGATATGCAGATGACACAACCTTGCTTGCTAAAAGTGATTAGGACTTAAAGCACTTATTGATGAATATCAAAGACTACAACGTTCAGTACAGATTACACCCTAACATAAAGAAAATAAAAATCCTCACAACTGGACCAATAAGCAACATCATGATAAATGGAGAAAATATTGGATTGTCAAAGATTTCATTTTACTTGGATTCAAAATCAATGCTCATGGAAGCAGCAGTCAAGAAATCAAATGACATACTGCACTGGGAAAATCTGTTGTAAAAGACCTCTTTAAAGTGTTAAAAAGCAAAGATGCCACTTTAAGGACTAGCTAAAGTGCGCCTGACCCAAGCCATGTTACTTCCAATTGCCTCACATGCATGTGAAAGCTGGACAATGAATAAAGAAGACTGAAGGAGAATTGATGCCTTTGAATTATGGTGTTGTCGAAGAATAATGAATATACCGTGGACTACCAGATGTACGAACAAATCTGCATTGAAAGAAGTACAGCCAGAATGCTTCTTGGAAGTGTCTCAGGAAAAGACAACTTTCAGTGCAGTCAGCAAGACAGGGGCATAATATGCTGACCATGCTATCTAATTTTAATTTGCATTTCTAGACTAACAGCTATGTTTTTGAGAAAAACATGTTTTTCCTCGGTGATCAAAACCAGGATGTGAAACCATATGCCCTGAGGGGTCTTAACCAAGTGACCATCTGCACTCCTCAAAATAAACATACTCAGGAAGAGTGCTATCTGGGTGCTGTTGCCAACAAGATACTCTTGCAAGATAGACAAAGAAATATGTAAGTGTCTTATGATCATGATCTAAGCATCTTGTGAAACTACCTGTAATCACTAACTATACTATTAATAATCAGTAACCAGTCAGAGTGTGATTATTACAATATTTGTTCATTTTCCTGAAATTGCCTCCCTATGGTTTGGTTCCTCTTTTTACCCCATAAAATTCTTGCATAATGAAACTGCCCGAGGACTACCTGGTTCCATTTTCAATGGGCTATGTAGTTCTCCAATTGCAATTGTTTTAAACCCTTAATGAGCCTCTCCGATTTAACTTGAAACAGCGTTCAAGTTTTTCTCTACAACAGAAGCAAGGATGACAAGAATTCGTCTCACATACTTTGGACTTATCAGGAGGGACCAGTCTCTGGAGAAGGACATTATGCTTGGTAAAATAGAGGGTCAGCGACAAAGAGGAAGACTCTCAATGAGATGGATTGACACAGTGGCTGCAACAATGGGCTCAAATATAGCAACAATTGTGAGGCTGGCACAGGACCAGGCAGTGTTTTGTTCTGTTGTACGTCAGGTTGCTATAAGTCGGAACTGACTTGACAGCACCTAGTAACAAAAATAACATTCTTTCTATCACAGGGTCCTATTGCTTTTTGTTTATTCATACTTAAATAGCTGGGTTTATCAAAGTCAATCTATGACATTTGTTTACATAATGTAATTTGTATAAAAAGTAATACAATCTAGTCTATAATTATACAATAGAGTTTAATAATACAATCTAGTCTTCATTCACCAGGTTGGTATGTGTAAAACAGTTAAAACAAATTACTACCTGACATAAATCTGATAACTCTCAATAATAACCTGAAGGCATCTGACGGAAATGGGGTGTGGGGTGTGGTTAGAGGTAGAAAGGCATAGTTCTGGGGAAGAATAGACAGTACATTATAGGTTACTTCTAGTTTCAAGATAGTAGAATGAAAGACAAAACATGAAGAGAGTCAATGTTACAAAATAAGTTAAATATATTAACAGACATTTGCTTACTTCATAAGTAATGTATTAACAGAATGATTACTTAATTTAAACAATAACCAATTTTAAAATAAATACATATGAAATCCTTTGTGAGATGGAAAAAAGAATTACATTTATGAATCAGGAACAGGTAGTTATAGAAAAGAGCCAAATAAAATGCTTTCAAGTATTAAATATAAAATTTAATAATTGGACAAAATATAAGAATAAATATATTTGGGTCGTTAATTAATGAACTGGAAATTTGAACTCAGACTGTGCAAGGACACCAGCAAAAATATAAAACAGATTAACTACATTTCATTATCCTTCTCAGGATTTGGTTTGCTTTTGACTCTGATGAATCATGTCTTCATTAATTCTCAGGCATTATCTTTTCAAAATAGTACTTGTCCTCTAATCTCTCTAGTGATATTGGTTAGGCATCTGTTGCCATTTTTTATTCTACTTTCATATCTTCTGCCTTCTAATTTCTTATTCTGACCTCTTCAAGTCTCTGTACTGTATTTCTAGTTGATTTCTAATTCTCTTTTTATAATCCTATTGTAATCTCTTTTTAGCTCTTCATGATCTAGTCTAAAATGACTAGGTTGATATGCGTAAAACACTTAAAAGAATGACTAGAAATAGTAAACACAGCGTTAAGTGTTTAGTATTACTATCATTTTTTAAAATTTTAACATCTCCATCGAATGCCTTTTTTTTCATTTAAAAATCTGAAATATACACTTAGAGGCTTTTTACCTGATTCTTTTACACATACATACATGTATGATGTGGTTGTTTCTTAATTTCTGTGTTTTATGCTATATATCCTCTATCTTTGTTTTCTCATTTGAACATTCCAAGCGTGCTTATTCTGAAGACACTTTCAGACTGCTCCATTTTCTTAGAAAGTAAGTGGAGACTTCTAACAGTTCCCGATATCTATTCTCCCTTCTTCATTTTAGTGATGGTAGGAGCACGACTGTACAGCTAGAGGCAACGAACATCAGCTTCCCTTTCACTTAGATGTGGCCATGAACCTGAGTTTTGGTCAATGGGATATAATGAGAAGTGGTACATGTTTCTAAAACTTGCCTTAAATAGTATCTAGGCTAGGATCTAGATGTAGTGGCGACCAGATTTTGACAGATCACATAAATGCACACATCTCAGGGAATGGTGGAAGACAAGACTAACTGTACTAAGTTCTGTGAAAAACAATAGGGAACAGAGTGACCCCGGCAAACAGGAGCACTCAGTTTTTACGTGAAAAATACCTTTTTTATGCTACTTAAGCTACTGTGTTCTAAAATCTTTTTGTTATAGTAACTTTGCCTTTATCATACTAAGATTTTTTTTTTTTAATCTGAAAGAGGCATCATGAGAAAAATAAAAAATATGCAAGATTGATATAGAGACCAAGTGGTAGAATGTAAAGATAAATATACAGCAGGTTGAAAAGCTTTTTTTTTTTTTTGCCCTTTTATTATTTATTTATTTGATTTGTTGATATGCTGTAGGAAAAAGAAAAATTACAATATTGCTTGTAATAACCTGGAAAACAGGACACAAGCCAGAATGAAAGCCTGTATGTAACTCTAAGGGAAAGTTACGAGAAAGATCCCAGATTTTTCGTGTGCAGTGGTTGCTCCTTGCTGCTCATATTGTCGTTGCTGTAGTGAGCTGTTGTCGAGTTGGCACCTGACTCATGGCAGCACCGTGCACAGCAGAACACAATGCTGTCCTGTCCTGCACCATCCTCGTGACTGGGTACAGATCAGACAGTTCTGATGTATAGCATTTTCATTGGCTGATTTTTGGAAGTAGATTACCTGGCCATTCTTCCCACTCTAAGTCTGGAAGCCCTGCTGAAACCTGCTCAGCCTCATAGCAACAACCAAATACTATATGACAAAAATAAGCTCAGTCAAAATGTGGCCAGTTTATAAGCAGGGATTGGAAGAAATAGAGAATCTAAATCTTTGGGGTCAGAATTGGAAAATTCAACTACTTCTGTTCCTCAGATATTAGGGGCTAAGACTTGTTCAGCATCTTTCCCGAAGGCCTTCTGTTAAAACTTCCCAGCCAAGTAAAGGGACACACCTTGGGACAAGTATCAGATTCAGGGTGTTGCTTTCCCATCAAGCTTATTCTTTACAGAGCCATAAGATAGTCATCACTGCAATGGTGGGAGAGGGATAAGGCAAGAAAAGGCAGAAGTAAATTATGACAAGTTTAGGGACTTATACTGTTATTGAAGTCACAAGCCTGGATGGTCAAAGTCTGTGATTATTTAATCCCTAAAGCAACCTTCAGGCCTCCAAACATACTGTAGCAGGAAAGAGCCTGGAGAAACCACACAGCCCCACGCAGCAGTACTCCAGTGTCAGCCATGGAGTAACAGGATGGAAGGAACCTGGGAATCTAAACAAGTATATGACAGGATTGTCTTGCTAACGTGCATCACTCACTTTGGGATTTGAAGCATTACAGTTTTGTATTCTCTTTGTGATAGAAACTTAGCCTAACCCTCTTAAACGCAGTAGGTTTCAAATTCTATAACTTGTGGAATCTGTGCCCTCTGTCTTGGCATTTTACTCTTTAGAATGATTTATCGTTGGTCCCTTAGCTCCCTGTTAGTGGGCGTTATCTACCAGGAGTTTTAGGCATGCCTTCTTCTAAAGAAGCCTTTGTTATCGATGGTTTCATAGTTACTCAGAGGAGCCCTAGTGGCACAGTGGTTAAGTGCTCAGCTGCTAACAGAAAGGTCAGTGGTTCAAATTCACCAGCTGCTCCATGGAAGAAAGATATGGCAGTCCGCTTCCATAAAGATTTACAGCCTATGGGGCAATTCTACTCTGTCCTACAGGATCGCTAAGAGTTAGAATCCACTTGACGGCAGAGGGTTTGATTTGGTATGGTAATTCAATGATTATACACCAGTTTTTTATATGTGCTTCTTAGCTGATGAGTTTTGCAACATTTATGTAGTGCAGCCCCCGATTCCACAACTAAGCTATGCAATCTTAGGTTTGAAAATTTCCCTAATTCAACATATGTGGTAAATTTAGACTCAGGAATAAAAATCTCAGTTCCTAGTCATAGTTAACACAGTCTTTTTTTTTTTTTTTCTGACTTCTTTTTAATATAGGGAGCCTACTTTCAGCTTTCTACAATTCTTGTGATTGTGACATGATATAGGCATTAAAACTCTAGAACTGGGATATATATAAGCAGCACTACCAGTCCTGTGAGAAGTGTGGCTACATCTCTTGCCTGTCAATTTGCCTACATGTTTATTCTTTGCTACTGTGAAGAGTTTGTTTCCTCTCGTACAGCTCAGAAAACTTTATCTAACACTTTTATGTGTCTGAGAGGTGGGGGAGGATTCCCCCATCTAATAGTTCACTTTCCTGTCCAGGAACTGAGATAGAAATATGAAATAAAAGTGAAGAGAATAGGGAATAGATCCAGGTGTTAAATTTTTTTAAGAATAGATTCAAAGTAGTGAAGAGAAGGAAACAATAAATTTCTATATTTCAAAAAAATAATTATCTAGAATTTTGAGAATATAAGTCTACACCTAACCATAGCTTGGTGAAAATTTAATGCATCAAAGATAACAAAATAAGGCTATAAGAATCAGACAGGGAGGTAAATTATCATAAAAGAATAAGAAACAAAATGATATCAGAAACAATAGATACAATGAGACATAGGAAAGAATATCTCCAAGGTGCTAAGGAAAAATCACTTTTAACCTAAAATTCTTTACCCAGAACAACTATTCAAAAGTGAGGATGAAATAAGTATTCTCTCAGGCATACAAAAATTCACAAAATTTACCAACTTTAGATTTTAGCTGGAAGAATTCCTAAAGGATGTGCTCCCTCAAGAAATATTTTTTATAAAAGAACTTGGAAGTAGTTAATGTAAGAATCAATAAATCATACTTGCAAATTTGATTTATCATGTATATACACACATATGCATAAAATTTATGACATTATTTACAAGTTGGAAATAATAAAGGGTGAAATAGGACAATATTGTAGTAACTAAAAAGGAGCCCTGGAAATGCAGTGGTAAGCGCTTGGCTGCTAACTGAAAGGTCAACGATTTGAGCCCACCAACTGCTCCGTGGGAGAAAGATGTGGCAGTAGGCTTCCATAAAGATTATTGCCTTGGAAACCCTATGGGGCACTTACATTCTGTCCTAAAGTGTTGCTAAGTGTCAGAATCGATTCTATGGCAATGGGTTTGGTTTTTGGTGATAACTAAAAGCCTGTTGAGATTCCTACGTTGTCTGGGAAAATGAAGATACTGATTAACACTCAATTAGTATTTATCAGCATGAAAAAAAATAAAATCAAACTCCTATATCATACCATGAAAAAAAATTCCATATAAAAGTAGAAGAAATAAAAATACTGAAAGGTATGTGGTTGTCTATCCTGGATCTACCCGATCCATCTCTGCCATTAACTCCACTCTGCAATTTGTGCCTGTCACCCTGTGTGATGCGATAGACAACTTTAATATGGCCTTTCTTGGCATGATCTTTTAACTCTCACCAAATGATTGGGTAGGGCTATGCAAATAAGGTGCTTATGGCCCACCAAGCGGATTGGACAACCTGCTAGTAATCTAAATAAGGTGCATGACACATTTATGGGGGGGTGGGACTATGCAAATAAGGTATATGGAGCCCTAATAAGGGAATTGGTCAGTTTTGTCCTCCTGCTAGGCTTAAAATGAGCCCTCTCGGAGGCAGAAACGGGGAACCCCACTACCACCAAGAAAGAAGAGCTAGGAGTGGAATGCATCCCTTGGATTTGGAATCCCTGCACTTAGAACCTCCCAGACCCAGGAGACACAGAGTGAGAGCTGTAACACTGGAGATGGTGAAAGATAGTGAGAAGCAGCCACAGAGAAACAGTGTCAGCAGAGGCAGCAGAACTGGGGGACCAGCAGGAGACAGTGCAGTGAGCTTCTCAACCCATGGAGTGAGAAAGCTCAGCACCTTCTAGCAGGAAGCTTGCTGGTGGAGTGGGGTACCTCTGGGCACTTGGTGGAGTTATGCTCGCTGATCTACAGAGTGAGAGAGCTGTGCGCCTTCGGGCAGGAAGCTTACTGATGGAATGGGATGCCTCTGAGCACTTGTTGGCAGACCTAGACTTGCTGACCCACAGAGCTAGATAGCTGGGCGCCTTCAGGCCGAGGCTTACTGGTGGAGTGGGGTGCCTCTGGGCACTTATCAGTGGAGCGAAAGAGCTTTGTAACACTTGCCTGAGCAGGGCAGAGGCCAGACTGGCCCAAGATGCCCAAGAAGCTCAAGAGGCCCAAGGGGTTGATGGCAGACAGGCTGAGGGCTAGGGAGAGGCCTGCCTATGGGCATAGTCAAGAAGTTGTCTTAAACGAAGAACTGTATCCTGAGTTGTTTCTAATCCTGAATTATAACCTGTTACTTCTCTAATAAACCCTACAATCATGAATATTGTCTGTGAGTTCTGTGTGGCCACTGAAACAAATTATCGAACCCAGCAGAGAAGCAGAGAGTGCCATGGGAGGGAGAGCTGGTGTCAGAAGTGGTAAAAATGTTGGAGAAAGGAGGTATTTCTGATCTCTGCTTCATAGAACTCAGCTTTAGTCTGATGCTGATGATAATTCGCTCTCCTTTCTTGAAGTTACAGGACTTTTGACACCTCCATACCATTTTTAAACACCCTGACACCTGGCTTTGCCTTTCAAACACAACTTTGCTTATTAATTTAATATTGTGGATTAAAAATAAATTTCTAGCATGTACTCACCAGGTTGTAGATATTCTTGCTTTAAAGATTTGAATAAGAATCCTTGTGACAGCAGTCACAAGACCTTGAGCTAAAGCCTGAATCATTAGATCTGATGTTCATTGCATTATGTTATAAGACAGGTAAGGATGCCTATCTCTGGATTTTCAAGGACCTCTAATATCCTAAGATAATTGTCACTGAAAACCAAAACCCTCTTCTTTCATTTTAAAACCTATCACTGAACAAAGAATAAAGCTTTTGACTTTAAGACCTTAAGGTGTAATGTCAAAAAGTACTATTTGTCTCTCTTTGAGCATACTAGGCAGGAAAATACAGATCCTTTTACCGGAAATGCTGTGTTTTTATCTGAAGTAGGCTTTCTGCAATGCCTATCATTTAATATACTTTGGTTTGCACTAATTCAATGTGATGAAACCCCTTTGAGACTGTGACTGTGTCTATAAGAGCGTGGAAAAATCAAATTAGACCATAAAATTTGGCCCATTCAATTTACATTAAAAGAGAAAAATGTGCTAAGGAAGATTTTCTGTTGCATGTTTTATTGTGCTGAGGCTTTGAACTTTTTGGAGAAGGTAACTGGTGAAGTTCTCAAAGATAGTCCCTTGAATATGATTAAACAAATATGAAATAATTTACAGGTTTTTTAAAATCAATTTTGATAAAGTACAATTAAATAGAATAGAGGAAAATTACGCAGATACTCTGATCTCAAAGCCTGTTCAGTGATGGAGAAACCTGATCATCTTTCAGTTTAGGAAGCAACAATGTGTGTGACCTTGGTTGTTGACCTTGTAGAGTCATACAAACTTGTCTTAGAAGAGGTTTAAAAATATTATTTATTCTCACAATATGGAAGCATCAATATATTTTTCAATATCATATTTTGCCCTTACTGAATATCTTCCTTTGAAAAACTCAAAGATCTTTACATAAATATCTACCTAATAGAGATTAAGGAATTTGGGAAGCCAAGGCATAGTGAGGGAAGTAATTTCCCTGTGAGCACCCAACAAAATCCTGGTGAGGCTATTGTTCAGGATTCATTGCTAATGCTGGATCCACCTGGCAATAATGGCGTTGAGAGTAAGACATAGATGGGATTTCTAACGGGAGAAGTTTTAAGTACTAAACCTCAGAGTATACTTAAGTGCTTTTTGGTTAACCATCATCCTCTATCTGCCAGTATTTTAAAATATTATCCTCCAGGATGAATATTCATGCAAGTAAGGATGTATATGTGAGAAATCACACAGATTGCACATTTTCTTTCATTCCACTAAATTGTTATAATTTTTTAATTATTTGAAAAAGGTATGTA
The DNA here is from genome assembly GCF_000243295.1 of Trichechus manatus latirostris. Taxonomy (NCBI): domain Eukaryota; kingdom Metazoa; phylum Chordata; class Mammalia; order Sirenia; family Trichechidae; genus Trichechus; species Trichechus manatus. The sequence continues at coordinate 16,995,834 of NW_004443980.1, forward strand.
ACTTGCTGAAGACTCAATAAAGAGTTATATTCTGGTAATTAAAAAAAAATTGCCATTGAGTTGATTCTGACTCATAGTAACCCTACATGACATAGTAGAACTGCCCCATAGGGTTTCCACAGCTGTGATCTTTATGGAAGCAGACTGCCACATCTTTCTCCTGCAGAGTGGCTAGTGGGTTCAAACCACAGACCTTTTGGTTGGCAGCTGACAGCTTAACCACTGCACTACCAGGCCTCCTTTATTCTGGCAATAGAATATAAAATGTAATTTTTAGAGAACTGGTGAAATATTCCACCAATATTATACTACAAGATCAGTAAAGAGTCACAATAAATAAATAGTGAATGTCTATTTTTTAATTCATCAGAGCATTTTACCCAATATATAGATTTAACATAATTAATACTTTCATGCAAGTACTATATTAAGTCAGACAATGGTGCTCATCAAGTTCTCAGATTCCATAAGAAAGAGAATTCCTACACCAACAATTTTTTATAAGGAACACCTTTTTATCCACACTCCGTTGTCAGAGCTGTAAAATCCCTCCCCCTCGCCCAAATTATTGTTCAGAAAATCTAGGTAGTTAATTCAAACAGAACCCTTGACATTTTAGCATTTGTATGCTTAATTCGTTTTTGCTTTAAATGTTTCAGCTGAATTGTCAAAACTGCTCATATTCATAAAAATAAATTAATTTTATACATTGTCTTGTTTTATGATATTTTCATTTATTTTTCAGATAATTTGATGTGACTTATAGAGATACAAACATTATAGTATATATAAAAAATACACAAGTATAAAGGAAATAAAAATGAAAATGAGAGTAAACTAAGCCAAAATAAATTAGGACAGAAAGATTCATAACACAATGTTTTATTTAGTTGCTACAGGGCCATATCCAACTTGATTCTCTGATCCCTGGCAGGCAAAGGAAAGAAGGAAACATGAACAGTCATAGATTCACAGTGACAGTAAAGCAAAAATATGCCAGTGATTCCCTAAAGGTAAAGTTTTATTTTTTATTTTTTTGATGGGAAGAGTTGGGGGAACACTGAAAAATTAAAGCAATGAATACTGGGGCTTCTTATAAAGAAGATCCTAGGCAAAAGCCTCACATATATCATCAATAAAATCTCTACGGATAAATACAACCAGATTCTTATAGCATGTCTCTTATTCTAGGTCTTATTATGTTGGCAATGTAGATGTGGCCTACAATAACCCTGTCAAATAGTAAAACCCTTCACTATTTTCAAAGGTAATACTTACTGAAGACATTATTTCAACTATTACTTTGAAAAAAAAATCTACTAGCTATTTAAGGAGCCCTGGTGGTATGACGCATAGCGACCCTCTGAACTCAACGGCAATGGGTTTCGGTGGCTATGAGTCAGAATCGACTTGACAGCAATGGGTAGTTTTGGTTTGCTGGCACAATAGTTAAGTGCTCGGCTGCTAACCAGAAGGTTGGTGGTTCGAACTCACCAGCCATTCCAAGGGAGAAAAGACATGGCAATCTTTTCCCTAAAGATTACGGCCTTGGAAGTCCTATGAGAAGTTCTACTCTGTCCTACATGGTACGTACGAGTCAGAACCCACTTGATGGCACGCAATAACAACACTATTTATCCATCAATATAAATTTCTCACATTAAAGCCAGGATGCTTAAAATCAAGAGATTATTAACAAGGCACTAATCTGCTGAGATAATCTTCTCCAAGGGTATGAGGTGATATGTACAAACTTAATGACTGGGAAACTAATTGCAAAACTATACACTGATAAAGACAATCCAAATACCCAAATGATTATTCACCCCAAGCATATTTATTTCATTCAAACCCATAGCAGTGATTCTTCTTTCTGCAGCTATAACACCACAGTTGGTATTTATGTCCCTCAGAATAGTATAGACTATTTCTTAAAAAATCAACAGGAAGTGATATTAACCCTATATAATAGTGCTCTGCTCTTGGTAAAAAGAATATAGAATTCTAAATCAGACCCTAGAGACAACTACACTAAATAATTTTTAAGAAGAAAAACTAAAATATCTGTCTTGGTTTAACCATTGCAGAGGTTGGCCTTGAAGACTGTTCTTCCTTACATGTTTGTTAAAATATAAAAGAATGAACTATATGAATATAAAAGTTACACCTTCTTATTATTAACTATCTTAAGAATACAGATAATTACTATTCATCCTATAGCATTTACTTACCCCAGGGAAAGGAATATTCATGTAAATTGGAAGTGCTTTTCAATTTGGTAAAAATTAAATAATCTTTTGTGTAGTTTGCCATGTGATTATAAAGTTGACAATCAGAGAAATGCATAAAAAGTATGTGTGTCAGACAGGCTAATGTCCCCTCCATCCCCTCCCAAAAAAAAAGATGTCCATGTCCTAACCTCTACAGCCTGTATATGTGTTAAGTTGCATAGCAGAGGGGGATTAAGGTTGCTAATCAGCTGATCTTAAATGGGTAGAATATCCTAGATTCTCCAGGTAAATCCTGTGTAATTTAAAGGGTCCTTAAAAGTGAAAGAGGTACTAAACATTTGATCACAGATTCTATAGAAGAATTCTGATCAAAAGGGGGAAAATGTGGAACAGAATTTAAAATTCTCAGTAGAATCCAGACTTTCTGGAGCCCTTGAAACTGGATGAATCCCTGAAACCATTGCCCCAAGATAATCTCTAAACTTTAAACCCTAAACCAAAACTATCCCTGAAGTCTTCTTTGAACCAAAAAAAACAAAAAACAAAACAAAACAAAAAAAACAAAGCTTATCTTAATTAGTAAAGAACTTCTGCTTTGAGCAGTACACTCTTTTAAGGAATTATCTATGTGATATCAAATTGACATTGATAATTCAAAAGGCTGAATGTTAAGCTTAGGGGACAGTGAGTTTGTGTTAATAGTGGTGGAATAATTTGGAAAAGGATAGCGAGAATGACAGCACAACTGGTAGAATGTAATCAATGTCACTGAATTGTACATGTAGAAATGGTTGAAATGGTGTATCTTTCTTTGACTGTGTATACTTTCACCAATATTTAAAAAAAAAAAATTAAGTGTAAGAGAGATAAAGAAGAGGTCAGAGTGATACAATATAAGAAGAAATTGACCCTCTGTTGTTAAGTCTGAAGATGGAAGGTAGGTGCCCTGAGACAAGGAATGCAGGCAGCCTCTAGAAGCTGAAAAAGGCAAGGAAATGGATTTTCCCTGAGATCCTCCAGAAGGCAATGCAGCTCTGCAGATGCTTTGGTTTTAGCCTAATTAAACTCTGGACTTCTGGCTTAGAGAAACGTAAGATAATAAATATTCATTGTTTTAAGCCACTAAATATGTAATTTGTTACAGAAGCAGTAGAAAATGAATACAGTATGCCTCATAAAATATAGCATTATGCTTTGTGTCTGTAATTTTCATATTTGCCTACATCACGAAGATCTCCATAAATGATAGTACACATTCTATACATGATAGAAGGAGCATACGTAAGCCCCATAGGCACTTTCTTTTCATACCTAAATTAACAATTTTTTATATCAACTTCCTCATCTTTGATGGTTGAAAACCTGGCTGTCTCAATTGATCTCCAAATATTCTCTTGTCAAAATTAAATAATAATGCTCATTGATCATTCTATCACTAGGTTTAAATTATTCCATTTGAGTCTGGATACTCAAAAACTAGCTTTGAGAAAGAAAAGACTAAAGATTCTCTGTTAGTTCCAGGAGGCTGAAATTTTAATATCTGAAATGTTTAAAGGCAAAATGTAGATTTTATAGTTATTAATTGATATACTGAAGGAGCCCTGGTGGCACAGTGGTTAAAGTGCTGGACTGCTAACTGAAAGGTCAGCGGTTTGAAACCACCAGCAGCTCCATGGGAGAAAGATGTGACAATCTGCTTCCACAGAGATTTACAGCCTTGGAAACCCCATAAACTCAATATGAGTCGGAATAGAGTCAACAGCAGTGGTTTTTCTTGGTGGAATTGATATACTGGTAACTGGTATCTCAACAACACACGTGCATTTTTTCAGACCCGGTAAAAACAAATGGATTAATATATCAGCATCTTAATTCATTGGAGATCTATCTCATTGAAACATTGTGAATATTTTGGTTCTAACTTACTTCCATCTGGCACTTGGGCATTAAGGCTTGCCCCTGCTGATTTACTTTTTTAACCAAAATGATAATTCTGCTTCTTTCTGATAACTTTAATATGCATCTGTAAAAGAACTTAGTGATTTGGTCTAAATAATGTGGCATTATGTAGCAAAACTACAGAAACTCTAAAGAGACTTTTTCTTATCTCATGAACCATTATTAATCTTGAAATTTGCATGATAAAGGAAATTACAATTAAATAAAAAAGGTATCACCCTCCTGCATGACGATTGCAGTAAGAAAACAATCGGAAAAACAAGTCGGACAAAAACAGAACATCAACAGTAAGGGAACACAAAGGGGGGCAATAATTTCCCATTCACAAATAGATAAATGAAATAAGGAAAGCAAACGAGCAGATGGTAAAAAAAAGTCCAGCAAACAAGCTAACAAAGCTTATGTCCCAGAGATGTGCTCCACCTCCATAGAGACAAATATCAGAACTCTCTTCTTAGATCTACATGAAGGCATGATTTGATCTGTGAAGTTGTTTCTTTCCCAGACAACCTTAGGAAAAACTTTCTCCTCCTTTTATTTAATCTATCCCATGGAACAAAAGAATCTCACTTACTTGGTATTTTTTAACATTATAGAGAGAAACATTTCCTCTTGATTTAAGGGGCTATGAATATGATTTTAGATTGACTCCATCATGTTAAACATTGATCAGGATTGATAAATACAAGCATACTAATCAGGTAAAAATAAATTTCAAATACATAATGCTAAAGAACTTTCTTAAATGCCCATGATGCAACTGTGTGAGTAATGATTCATTTGTAGGAACACAGACTCACATTTCTTCAGTTAAGTGGTTAATTATGCACATTTACCCTATCCACAGGAGTCCCTTCATAGGGAAAATGGTTAAGCACTGGCTACTAGCTGAAAGGTTGGCGCTTTGAATCCATCCAGAGGTACCTCGGAAGACAGACCTGGTGATCTGCTTCAGAAAGGTCGCAGCCTTGAAAACTCTATGGAGCAGTTCTCTGGACACATGGGCTTGCCATGAGTCAGAATCGACTTGACAGCAACAAACAATAAAAGTAATCGCCTTCACAGAGTGATGGAAATACACTTTTTCCTAGACAAGAAATCTCTCCTGTCCTAGAAAATATGTTATCAAAACTTGCCAACTTTGCTTTTGTATCTGTGTAGCCACACCCTTTCCTTACCACTATCATCACCGTCTTAACTCATCTTCACCTCCTCTTGGCTGAATTATTCTAATAACTTCCCAAATGGTCTTCATATTTCTATTTTACTCCTCTGTAATCTCTCAACACTGATTAGAGAATAATCTTTCTGAAAAACAATACTGTATGTTTTATTCTCCCTGCTTCAAGTCGAATGATGGCCCCCATTGCTTTCAGCTTAAACTCTAATAACTTGGCATAGCTGTATAAGACACTGTGTTAAGTAACTAGGGGGCAGTGATGATTCAGTGGTAGAAACCTTGCCTTCCGTGCAGACTCAGGTTCGATTCCTGGCCTATGCACCTCATGCAGAGTTACCATAGGTCTGTTAATGGAGGCTAGGGAGTTACTATGATGCTGAGCAGGTTTCAGCAGAGCTTGCAGACTAAGACAGACTGGGAAGAAAGGCCTGGAGATCTACTTATGAAAATCAGCCAATAAAACCTGATTAATCACAGTGGTTTGATCTGCAACCGATCACGGGAATGTTACAGGACTGGACAACATTTCATTCCGTTGTGCACGGAGTTGTCCTGAGTTGGGGGCCGACTTGATGGCAACTAACAACAACAACACCATCGAGTAACTTGTTTTTGTATTTCCCGCTTACTCTCCGCACTATCCTTCCTCTGACTACACTTTATTTTTACAGTGACATACTGTTTAGTTCATTCATTCACTCAACAAATACTTATTAAACCTATTCTCTAATAACCCTGTATCTTTGTCATGTTATTCATTCTGTAGTATGTGCGCTCCCTTCTGTCTGACTGAAATGTTCTATCTCATACTTAAGTCTCAGCTGAAACATCACCTGTTTAATGAAGAGGCAGGAACAAGCCAGGAACTACAAGCTCAGGGACTCTAAGAATTTTGGGTTAGAGAAGTTGAGACAAGGATACTCATGCTTTCTTCCAGGAAGAGGGTCTGTGTTAATCTATGATGGCATTACAGGATAGAGCTGAAAGAGTAGGCCTTGAGAGTCCAGTTCCACAAATGTGTGACTCCACACATTTTCTAGCCCCTACCAAGCCTGAACCCCCTCACCTTTTCTGTCAGAGTGAGCCATTGCAGCAGGTAAGTGTATAATACAGATCTTGCCCCAAACTTCACACAGTTAATTGGACCAGGGGTAAATGACTTATCTAAGCCGACCCAATGGGCCAGTAAAATTCACTCTCCCCTAAATTGAAATTGGGTCCTACTTATTTTTATGGATTAAATTGTGTCCTCCAAAAATATGAGTGGTAAATCCTAACACCTATACCTATGGATGAAATCCCATTTGAGGATACAGTTCTGGTTCTCTTTGTTATGTTAATGAAGCCATATCAGTGTGGTGTATCCTAAACCAATCACTTTTGAGCTATACAAGAGCAGACTAGGCACAGAAGCAGACAGACCCCTGGGGAAGACCAACACTGTCTGAAGATGGCAGAGGCAGACCAGGCTTGTAGACTGGAACTACCAGGAACTAAAAGGATGGCCAGCTACAGAAGCTGAGACAAAGATTTTTGCCCAGAGCTGATGGAGAGAGCCTTTGCCTAGAGCTGGTGCACTGAATTTGGCCTCTTTAAGCTGTGAGTAACTAAATTTAATGAATTAAATTTCTGTTCATTTAAGCCACCTGCTTGTGGTATATCTGTTATAGCAGCACTAAGAAACTCAGACATTACTGAAGCATTAACTTCTTTGTCTATAAATGGGAGCACTAATAATGATTTATCAGATTCCTTGTGAGGATTGTATGAAATAATAAATGGAAAATAACTAACACAGAGTAGGTGTTTAAAAAATATTACCTAACTTGCCACGTTTTAAATGTGGTTTCATCAGATGAAAAAATTACGTCTGAGGACTTTGCAAGCTGTTAAGCTATATTCTAGTAGCTACTATTTTATACTGTAAAACCATACTTTACCAATGACGTATGTGAGTTCCAGTTCACTGAAGTGTGCATTGTGGTGGACCAGGGACCAAGGGTGGCCATGAGGCAGACCTGGTGCACATTCTTGTGATGCAGATTATAACATTCCTATAAAGATTCAAGGTAAAGGATGAGGCTTCAAGTATTTTATTCATTTATTTTTGGTAGCAAACACAATGCAATTTTCTCCACATTCCCAAATTCCCTAAGATATAAATTTCTTTTCCTCTGCTCTAAATGGTACTTTGATAAAAAATTTTGAAAATAATTATCTAAAATATTATGAAATGAAAAGATAACTGACTAAGAAGTTGGCTCAATTCCTCAAGTCTTTGATTTCATGAGTTAAAGTAAAATAAAGAGAAGTCTGAAATTTTACATCAGGAAAATGGAAGACAATTTCCACATCTTGTTCACTTCTTTGTAATTTATATTCCAAGAAGCTGTGAGGATTTATTTTTCTCACCCTAAAGGGAATACAGTTAGCAGTCTTCCAGATGCAGAAGTGGGTCAAACTAGGATAAAGGAAATAAATCACAGTTCAAGGTCTAGGAAGACCTTGGCTATGTTTCTTCAGAAAACGAGGACATTTCATAAAACATCAGGCAAAAGATATAGGTAACTATCAGGAATTTGATATGAAATATTGATACAACTTTAATACTTCAGCTATATATACCTTGCACTGGCCCCAGAAGGAAATGTGGTATTTTCACTAGAAGGATCCATTATTATATAAGTCAATGGTATAGAAATCCTGTAATACATATGCCCTTTACTAAAATATTTAGAAGAAATCAGAGAACAGGCAATACACAGAAGCCTTATATAAATGATATTTGAGAAGTATTAGCATATCATTCACTTTTGCTTTAATTAACATTATTTAATTTTGAATAAGCAATGTAACCACGTAGTTTCAAATTTAAAAGATATTCAGTAAAAAAGTCTCATCATCACTCATTCCCCAGCCACACCATGCTCCATCCCTGGAAACAACCGATGTTCCCAGTTTCGTTTATACTCTTCCAGAGATAGTTCCAGGAGTCCTGGTGGTGCAGTGATTTAGCCCTTGGTTGCTAACCAAAAGGTCAGCAGTTTGAACCCACCAGCTGCTCCGCGGGAAAAAGATGTGGCAGTCTGCTTCCGAAAAGATTACAGCCTTGGAAAACCTATGGGGCAGTTTTGCTCTAGCCTATAGTGTTGCTGTAGACTTACTGTAAGTCAGAATCAACTTGACAGCAATGAGTTTAGAGATAGTTTGAGGTCTCTGGGTGGTGCAAAGGAAGAGTTAATGTGCTCAGCTGCTAACCAGAAGTTGGAGTTTGAGTCCCCCCAGAGGCACCTCTGAAGAAAGATCTGGCAATATGCTTCTGAAAAATCAGCCGTTGAAAACCCTATGGAGCAAAGTTCTACTCTGGCACACAAGGGGTTGCCATGAATCAATATCAAATCAATGACAACTGGAAAAAAAAAAAAGAGAGAGAGAGATGGTTTTGTTTATCTAAGCAATTACGCTTGTTTTCATACCTACTCTTTTACACAAATGGTAGCATTGCATAATACTATTCTGTTCCTTATTTTCTTCACTTAACAAGAAACATTTCATAATATTATATAACATGTTTCTTTCTTACTTTAACCTGTAACAAATTTCATGTGTGAATATACAATAATCCATTTACACAGTGAGTGGAATACTTGACTTTTCTCTCTAATCTTTCGACTTGCTTTTCCCCAAAGGAGAAGGGGCAACTCATTGTCTGGTAAGCCCATGAATTCCAGTTCTGCACTCAGCCCACATTGGGATCATCCAGTTGGGACTGCAGTGAGACGATCGCAGTGGGACCGTCTCTTCTCCAAGGTCTAGGTTTGGGGAGGAGAGAGGATGCTGAGCTTCTTCCTCTGATCTCACTACTTCAGGAATGGTGCTGCTTACTGTACATTGATCCCGATCTTGCCCCTTGTGTCTATTTCACAAAGTAATTGAAGAGGTTTGTTGGAGCTCCCCAAACTGAAATCAATTCTATACTTCGAACTGTTAAACATTTGATTTTTTATAGAAAATATAGTCACGCAGTGTCAACAGTTTCATTTTCTGGAAAATGAATAATTGATTCCATTTTGAGATAGAGAAAGCTATTATAACATTTTCATGATGGTGTTTATATTTATCACTTTAATTTATCTCAAATTGGACATCACTATTTTAAGTAGAAGGCCATTATCTATTTCTCTTATTTTCTAATATACTCTAGTTCAAACCTTTCAAAATTTCAAAGAATACATCAGTTACCTATGTAAACGAAATCTTCTAGGAAAACATCTCAGACTAAAACTTTGGGAGAGACCACAACTCCTTCCTTATGTATAGGTTAAAGATTTTCAGTAATAATCATGCCAGTTGCCGGTGAGTCGATTCTGACTCATGGTGATCCCGTGTGTGTCAGAGTAGAACTGTGCTCCATTAGAGTTTCCAGTGGCTGATTTTTTGAAAGTAGACAGCAGGACTTTCTTCCTAGGCATCTTTGGATGAACTGGAACCCCTGACCTTTCAGTTAACAGTCAAGTGCTATAACTATCTGTACCACCCAGGAATTGCATAATAATCATAGCTAGCAGTTATTGAGGTTTAACTATGTATGAGACTATGCATTATTTTTGTAATCTTTGCAAAAGCCCCGAAAGGCATTATTATCATCTCTATTTTACAGATGAGAAATTTTCTCAGAAAATTTTACAATTTGTAAATTACAGAGTCCAGACATGGACTAAGAATTATTAATTGCAAGATATATGGCTTTGACCCCCAGCTATCATTTTCTCTAATTTATATAAATGTTTCCCTTGCTTTTGTTCTAATTTGATTAATCAAAATTATTCTTTAGTACAAGGTGCAAGTAATTAATACTGCTGCTTGGTATGTTATCTCAACTATGTACATTTTCTATTATGTGGTATAGGAAGTAATTTAAACAAATATTTGCAGAGCACTTACTATGTGTAAGGCAATTTGCTGTATGTGAAGGAGGAGATACAAAGATCAGTGTCAAGGCCAGTAACTTTAGGAGGTCTTTACTGACCTGCTGTCCGGTCTGCTGTCCAGATGTGCACTCCAAAAATCAATCAGGCCAATGCATTGTATATTGCTTACACCCTCTTTTTAGACTAGGATTATAGTAATTCATAGTCAGGATGGTTGGGGTGATTTCTTTTTTATATGTATGTGAAGTAAACACTTTAAAATTATAGAGTAATATCCAACTATTAGTGCTTTCTCTAATATATTAGGAGTATTAGGAAGAAGGATGCATTGGGAAACAAGGATAAAAACCCGAAAAAAGCCAAACTCTTTGCCGACTAATAGCGACCCTATAGCAGAACTGCCACATAGGGTTTCCAAGTCTGTAATCAATCTTTAAGGAAGCAGACTACCACATCATTCTCCCACGGAATGGCTGGTGGTTTCAAACCAATGACCTTTTGGTTAGTAGTCAATAGCTTTAATATTGCACCACCAGGACTCCTGGAAAAACATTAGTTTGGGAAATAATCAGCCTGGATTTGGGCCCATTGAATTAGAAATAGTGTCCCCTAGCCGCACCCCTCCCCCCACTCGCCTAGCATTGCCAATTGCAGGCCTGCAGGTTCACAGCAAGTGGGTGGTGATTGTGTGCCCCTCCAGAAGGTGCAGAGCCCAGCCGCTGTGCACAGCTTGGTAAACGGGGCATGCCCAGGCTCTCCGGAATGTGGCAAACCTCTGTCACTGAGCACACTTGCGTTATCTGCAACAAGTTCTAACTCTGCTACTCCTAAGTGTATGAGCTAGGGTAAGGCACTGAATGTTGTCTCTTTTCCTCACTTGGTTCATCTGCAAAATAAGTTAGAGTCTCTGATTCCCAAGGCTCCTTCCACTCTAGATTCTGTGATTCACAAGGCATCTGAATACACAGATGAATTACCTCGTGTTGACAATAGGTCTACAATCAGCCTGAATGTTGCCTGTCAAGGAGTATAAACGAAACAAATCATATATATGTTGGGAAGATATAAATCAAATGGAAACAGTGAAACAGATTTTTCTCGTCTGATGAATTTACAGGAATATAAATATAGGTATATATATACAAATATATTTTTGAATATATATAATTTGGATTATCTATATGTTTGGGATATATATATTTAGAATATATATGTTTGGAATACATATATTTGAAATGTATCTCTTAAAAATGTTAAAAAGCAAAGATATCACTTTGGTGTCAGTAAGGTGTGCCTGACCCAAGCCATGGCATTTTCAATTGCCTCATATACATGAGAAAGCAGGGGACTGAATTAGGAAGATCATAGAAGAATTGATGCCTTCGAAATATGGTGTTGGTGAAGAAAGTTGAATATGCCAGGGCTGCCAGAAGAATGATCAAATCTGTCTTGGAGGAAGTACAGCCAGAATACTTCTTAGAAGTGAGATGGCAAGACTTCATCTCACATACATTGGACATGTTATTAGGAGGGATCAGTCCCTGGAAAAGGACATCATGCTTGGTAAAGCAGAGGATCAGCGAAAGAGAGGAAGACTCTCAAAGAGATGGATTGACACAGTGCCTGCAATAATGGGCTCAAACATAGTAACAATTATGAGGATGATGCAGGACAGAGCAGTGTTTTGTTCTGTTGTACACTGGGTCACTACTAGTTGGAACCGACTGAACGGCACCTATCAACAATAAATATATACATATATATATTTGGCAACGGGTTATATAGATTTGGAATATACATTCCTATATAGATATGAATGTTTGGAATATATATTTTCCAAGTATTCTTGATTAAGAATATATTACTTTTAAAAATCAGAAATGAAACAATAAATATAATAAAACAGCCAAGAAAACATTAGAAAGGAAGTAACTACTGCAGGTTACAGTACTTTGGTCTGTAAAGAAAATAATTGGATTTAGGAATGAAATAAAGAAAAGGCCTTTTCAAGAAACAAAAACCTGTGCTAAGATAAAGTAGGAAATATATGCTGTATTGAGGACAAGTCAAGCAGTTCAATGTACAGCACATTACAGAGCAGGAGAAGGAGTCCTGTGGAGGTGGGATCTGAGGGTTGGAGTGTCTTTGAAAAGCAGTGCTGTCACGGATGAAAAATGTGACAGGACAAAATGGTTTCCCCGAGTTGTCTGATTATAGAGTTCTTCCTCGTTTCTCATCCTCTAAAACTAATATCCTGTAGGTGTTAGTTTTCTCATCCCCAGGAACTCTGAGGTTATTTGTGAAAGAGCCACAGAAGAGATGAAAGGAGCAGAAAGATTGAGAACAAAAAAGCAGGCACTCTTAAACCGGTTTACCCTTGGGTGTGAGTGACTTTGATTGTGACCTTTCTGAGGTTAAAGAGGAACACAGGACACTTTAACAACTCTTCAACAACTCTTTAACCAAAGAGCGATTTCTTTAGTTATGGAATTTCAACATCCCTTTGGTGGTTACGCTAAAGTAGCTAATACATTTAAGATAAATATCATAGGTAAACCCTCAAACTGCAACATCTAGTTGATTACCTACTATGCCCAAACTGAAAACAGAATCACCAAAAATAACAGTTATGTAGACAGTACCTTAATAAATTATTTATGTGCAGTGTCATTTCTTACGAATTTAAATTTATTAATTAGTATAAGGTAACTTTGTTAGAAATCAGGTGACAATATTGTCATCTTAATGTGAATCTCTCATTGGAAGTCTGGGCAGCTGTCAACAGGGACTATTACATAGTTTTAGGAGACACTGAGCCCTGTCATTTCTGTTTTGAAACCTTTCATTTCATTGCGGTGGCCTCGTGGTCTCCAATAATTTAAATCCTGCACATTCCATTTATGTGACAAACTCCTACTGCCAAGCACAGTTGTGACAGGTGGCCGTGTAATTCAAACAAGCTGTGGTAGTTTTCAGGTCAAACAATGCGGACTTAGCTTTCTTGGAGTCTCTTTTGATGCAGATGTTGTTTTCTTTTTTATTGCTTAAGCTTTACCTGTGGAAACTATTTTTGTTTATTTTCTACAAGTGTACCTCGAGGCAATAGCAACTGGGAGGGTTAAATCTTTACTTTTCACTGTCAAAACTGATCGCCTATAAAATAACCAGTTTTTCTTTCCCCTCTTGAAATGACATTCCAACAAATCCATATCTTCTCCAGCTGAACATAGCAAATTGATGCAGGGGACAGTGTTGACTAGTGCTTTCTTAGTCAGTCTGGATTGTGATACATGGACATGCATTGGCAGGTAGAATAGAGTTAGAATGTAAACCAATATCAACTAGAATGTCCTTTACATATTTAGCAAGGGTTTTAATTGTATTAATTATTTTCAAGAGCATTTTATATAAATGGGGACATACAGCATGTAACTGTTTTTTATTTAGCAGAATTAGTAGAAAAAAATATTTGATTACATTCTAGGGGGTATATTTGCTAAACGGCCAACTGGCAATTTCTCCTGCAAGTAAAGTCTATAGGTGGTGCAAACAGTTAACATGCTCGGCTGCTAAATAAAAGTTTGAAGATTTGAGTCCTCCCTTTCAGAACAAAGGCCTGGCATTCTACTTCTTAAAAATCAGTCATTAAAAACTCTATGAAGCACAATTCTAGTCTGACACACATGGGGTTACCATGAGTTGGAGTCACTCAATGGTAACTGGTTAAATATAGTAGAGTTAGAGTTAATTTTGAAGGGACTTATGAATTAGGGTAACAAGGTCACTGTGGTTTGTCCAAGACTTTTCCAGTTTTAGCATTTAAAGTCCCACGTCCAGGGAACTCCCTTAATTCCAGACAAATTGGGACAGTTGGTCACCATAACCCATCCCTCTTCCCCTTTTTCTTGCCAGCCTTTACCTCTTTTGGCATAGTTATTAAAACTCTATCTCAAGCAAACTCCATTATACTCAGTAAATAAATATTTGATCAGATTGTAATTTATTATTTGAGTATTTACATAGAACATGTAGTTAAGAGCACATTGGACATCTTAGGCTGGGTTCTCTAGGAGATCAAAACCATTGAAGAGTGTATATATATATATATATACTATATAAATATATATATATATATATATATATACATATAAAGATATATAGATAGATTTGTTTCAAGTAAAAGGAAATGGCTCATGCAGTTGTGGAGGCTGCCAAGTCCCAAATCCATGGGTCAGGCGTCAGGCTGGAGGCGTCTCCTGACTCACATGGTTGCAGGGGCTGATGAACCACCCAACATCGGCAAGTTAGATGGCAGGCTGCTGGTTTATGAGGTTGCAGGATCCGACAAATCCGAAAATCTGCAGGTCAGAAGGCAGGCAGCTGGATCACATCCCAAGAACTGGAAGTAAGAGAATGACGAGTGGGATCCAGGATCGAGAGAGAAAGAGCTTTACCAGAACATCCATGTATATTGGATGCAGGCAACATCCTCAAGGAAACTGATCAGCTTTCAACTGATTGGCTTTCAACTGATCAGCATTTCCAAACAAAATGCAGGATGATTATATTACATTATAGAAGAGCAATCATGCCATTCTCTGCCAAACCACTGAGAATCATAGCCTAGCCAAGTTGACACACAACATTAACCATCACAGTCCACCCCTTGTCAACTTGGCACCTTTACACATTTTCTTAAACTATATACTCTCTAAATAAAGACAATTATAAAGTCATACTTGCACCTAACATGATACACTAACATGTGTACAGCCAGAACCAGAAATGCACTAGCTCCGTTTACATCTTATATTTTATAATTAATGGGATAAGGGAGGGAAGAAAACAATATATTTGCTGTATATATACATACATGTGTGTATATATATATATATGCATATATACACACATACACATAGAATAAAACAAGGAAGAAATTCTCATAACAGTTACAGTCCTTGCTTCTGCAACTGGTCATGTGGTGATAACTGGTATTTAGATTTACCTTCTTCCACCACCATCCATTCCATATTCCCTCTGCCCTAAGCAAGCACCTCAGCTGGTAGTGATTCTTTGCCTGGTGGGATGACCCAAACCTTCATTCCAAAGAGTCTGGGCCATTAGTAGTCATGTCAGAATTGGGTTGTTGTAGTTTTCCATTGACTTTAATCATGGCATGGTAGTACTAAGAGACTTCCTAAGAGATCTCCTGTATTTCAGCATACTCTTCCTTACTTCCATTATGTAATATCGATCTGATTTCCTCTTCGTAATCAGGATCAGTTAACCATCCAGTGTGGTAACTCCCTTCTTTGCCTGTTGCTCCAGAGGCATAAGGGGCCCAAAGTGGTTAAACAGTATTCTTAACTTCCAGTTCAATGGAATCAGTATTGTGTCTCCAAGTGGGAGCATTCCTCCCTTTGGAACTAAGACCTCTAGAGACACAGAGATTAAGCTTGCAGGGATAGGAAGCAAAAAAACTTGCAAGTGGGTCACTGGGGGTAATAGTGAGGGATGCCATTCCAGTTTCCACCCCCTTGATTCCTGGACCTGTGAATCCTGGCTATGGGAGAAACAGCACCATATATTGGACACTGGTTTAGAGTATATACAGCCTCCCGGTATAGGGTCTGTATGAGTTGGAATTGACTTGACGGCAACGGGTTTGGTTTTTGGTTTTTGGTTTTGGAGAACATTGCCCCAACCCTGCAAGGTATTGTCACCTAGCTGGTGCCATAATTGTCGCTTTAGAAGGGAATTCCATCATTCTATCAAGCCAGCTGCTTCAGGATGATGGGGAATATGGTAAGACCAGTGAATTCCATGGGCATAAGCCCATTGTCACACTTCATTTGCTGTTACGTGAGTTCCTTGATCTGAGGCAATGCTGTGTGGGATACCACGATGGTGGATAAGGCATTCTGTAAGTCTATGAATAGTAGTTTTGGCAGAAGTATTGTGTGCAGGGAAGGAGTAAATATCTATCCCAGTAAGAAAAAGTGCCGCCCTTTTCATGCTGGAAGTGGTCCAATGTAAACAACCTACCACCAGGTTGCTGGCTAATCACCACAAGAAATGGTGCCATATTGGAAATCAGTGTTGGTCTCTGCTTCTTCTGACAGATTGGGCACTCAGCAGTGGCTGTAGCCAGGTCAGCCTTGGTGAGTGGAAGTCCAGGTTGCTGAGCTCGTGCATATCCTCTATTCCTGCCACATGGCCACTTTGTTCAGCCCATTGAGCAATGATAGGAGTGTCTGGGGAAAGAGGAGTACTGGTTTCTACAGAACACATCATCCTATCCACTTTATTGTCAAAATTCTCCTCTACTGAGGTCACCTATTGGTGAGTATTCACATAAGATACAAATATCTTCATTTCTTTGGCCCATTCGGAGAGGTTTATCCACATACCTCTTCCCCGTACCTCCTTGTCACTAATTTTTCAATCATATTCCTTTCAAGTACTGACCATCCAGCCAAATCATTGGCCATAGCCCACGGATCAGTATACAATCATACATATGGCCATCTCTCCTTCCAAGCAAAATAACCAGATGCGCTTTGCAAAGTTCTGACCATTGGGAGGAATTCCCTTCACCACTGTCCTTCAGGGAAGTCCCAGAAAGGGCTGCAGTGTTGCTGCTGTCCATTTCTGAGTGGTGTCTGCATATCATGCAGAACCATCTATAAACCAGGCATGAGTTTTCTCTTCCTCAGTCAATTAATCTCAAGGAACTTCCCATGGGGCCATAGGTGCAGATTGAGAGAGGGAAGGTAATGTGACAGGAGTGGAGATCATGGACATTTGGGACACTTCCTCATTTAACTTACTTGTGCCTTCAGGTCTTGCTCAAGACTGATGTCGTGTAAGGCACTTCCATTTAATAATGGAATGCTGCTGTGCACATCTGACTTTATGACTCTGCTGGTCAGACAACATCCAGTTCATGATGGACAGCTCAGGCTGCATGGTGACTTGGTGGCCCATGGTTAAGTGTTCAGTCTCTACTAAGGCCCAGTAATAAGCCAAAAGCTGTTTCTCAAAAGGAGAATAGTTATCTGCAAAGAATGTTAGGGCTTTGCTCCAAAATCCTAAGGGTCTGCTCTGTGATTCACCAATAAGGGCCTGACAAAGACTCCAAACAGCATCTCTATCTGTCACTGACACTTCAAGCACCATTGGCTCTGCTGGATCTTATGGTCCAAGTGGCAAAGCAGCTTGCACGGCTGCCTGAACCTGTTGCAGAGCCTTCTCTTGTTCTGGGTGCCACTCAAAACTGGCAGTTTTTTGAGTTACTTGATAAACAGGCTGGAGCAGCACACCCAATGAGTAGTATGTTGCCTCCAAAATCCAAAGAGGCCCACCAAGTGTTGTGCCTCCTTTTTAGTTATAGGAGGGCCAGATGCAACAATTTATCCTTCACTTTAGAAGGAATATTTCAACATGCCCCTACACCATTGGACACCTAGAAATTTCACTGAGGTGAAAGCTGCCTGGATTTTTGTCAGGTTAATTCCCCACCCTTTAACACACAAATGTGTTACCAGTAAGTTTAGAAACACTGATAGGTCTTCCTTACTTGGTCTAATCAGCATAATGTCATCAGTATAATGGATCAGTGTGACATTTGTGGAATGGAAAGTTGATCAAATTCTCTGAGGGCTAAATTATGATATATAGTTGGAGAATTGATATACTCCTGAAGTAGGACAGTGAAGGTGTATTACTAGCCTTGCCAGTTGAAGGCAAACTGCTTCTGGTGATCCTTGAAAACCGGTATGGGAGAAAAAGGCATTATCCTGATCAATAGCTGCATACCAGGTACCAGGAGATGTATTAATTTTATTAAGCAATAAAACCACATCTGGAACAGCAGCTGCAATTGGAGTCAACACCTGGTTAAGTTTACCATAATTCACTGTCATTCTCCAAGACTCATCTGTTCTTTGCACAGGCCAAGTAGGCGAGTTGAATGAAGATGTGGTGGGAATCACCACTCCTGCATTTTTCAAGTCCTTGATGGTGGCAGTAATCTGCAATTCCCCCAAGAATGTGGTATTGCTTTTGGTTTACTATTTTTCTAGGTAGGGGCAGTTCAGAGTCCTGGTAATGCAGTGGTTAAGTGTTCAGCTGCTAACCAAAAGGTCAGTAATTGGAATCCACCAACTATTCCTTAAAAACCCTATGGGGCAGTTCTACTCTGTCCTGTATAGTTGCTATTAGTTGGAATCATCCCAACAGCAATGACTTCCACTTGGCCTTTCCTGCCATAATAGCCCTTACTCCACACGTTAGCGATCAAATGTGGGGGTTCTGCCACTGGCTGAGTATGTCTATTCCAATTACGCATTCTGCAACTGGGAAAATCACTACAGGATGAGTTTGAGGATTCAGTGGACCCACTATAAGATTGACCTAAGCTAAGCCTCCATTAATAACCTGACCGCCATACGCCCTCTCTCTGACTGGTGGGCCACAGTGATATTTTGGGTCTCCTGAAATTAGTGTCAGTTCAGAGCCAGTGTCCAGTAATCCCCAAAAAGTCTGATTATTTCCTTTTCCCCAATGAACAGTCAGTCTCATAAAAGGCCACAGATTTCTTTTGGGAAGGCTGGGAGAAAGATTAACAGTATAAGTTTTTGGCAGTGTAGTGGTGTCCTTCCTCAAGGGAGTCAGCCTCCCCTTCATTCAAGGGTTTATGGGTCTGTAAAATGGCTCCGGTCTGGGAACTGTTTGAGGGACCGTGACTCTCTATTCTGGTGCTTCTAGTTAGACTGCTGTTCACTTGACCTAGAATTCATCCACTTGTTCAGATCAAGTAAATATTTAGTAGATTTCCCATCTGTTTCACTTCTAGGGACACAATGACTAAGTAGCCAACACCATAAGTCCATACCAGTCAGACTTTTCTGATTACTGCTTTGATTCTGCTGTCTATTATAGTAACCACACCCACCTTGTCTTTGGCAATTAAGTGCTGTCACTTGATCCCTACCACCACTAGGTCCAATCAGTCCCACTGTAATTAGGTGTCTTAATTCAGTTATGGCAGTTATCACTTTCAAATCTGACTTACGTAAAATAGCAATCACAGTAGTTTTCAAGGATGCTGGGGCTCCCTTCACAAATTTGTTCCTCACTGTTGTGGTAAATGGTGTGTCTTCTAGAATCATTCTTAGTATAAAATGTCTTAGGCTGGGTTCTCTACAGGAGCAAAATCAGTGAAACATGAATCAAAAAAATCAAACCCATTGCCATGGAGTCAATTCCAACTCATAGTGACTCTGTAGAACAGAGTAGAACTTTCCCATAGGGTTTCCAAGATGTGGCTGGTGGATTTGAACTGTCAATCTTTTGGTTAGTAGCCAAGCTTTAACAACTATGTATAAGTATATATAGATAGATTTATTTCAAAGAAATGGCTCACGCAGTTGTGGAGGCCTGGAAAGTCCGAAATCTTTGGGTCAGGTGTCAGGCTGGAGGCTTCTCCTGACTCAAGTGGTTGCAGGGGCTGAGTAACCCAAAATCGGTAGGTCAGAGGGCAGGCTTCTGGCTCACAGGACTGCAGGAGCTGGTGAATCCCAAAATCTGCAGGTCAGAAGGCAGGCTGCTGACTCTAGTCCCAAGAACCGGAGGTAAGAGGATGATGAGGCAGATGCAGGTTCGAGAGAGAAGAATCTTTGCTAGAACATCCATATACGTTAGATGCAGGCCACACCCCCGAGGAAATTTACTGACTTTCAACTGATTGGCTTTCAACTGCTTGGCTTTCCAGCTGATTGGCTGCTCACATCAGATGACAAAATGGAGCATAATTACATTATATTATATTATGGAATAGCAATCAGTCCACTGTCTGTCAAACTACTGAGAATCATCGCCTAGCCAAGCTGACACATAACATTGACCATCAAGCTGGGATACCCATTTGCCAAGACCCGTTGTAGTGTCAGTTCAAAGAGATGTTGATCTTTCACAAGTATAACGTAGAAGCTATTTTTCACCCTAAGAAACTCAAAGTTAAATCTGCAAATGAGTGACTTCGAGCATAAACTAATGAGTCTGTGAGAAGATAGCTGCCAAATTGCTTGACAGCCTGCTAGAAGGCTACTTAACAAGAAACTGCTGTGAGTCCTTGCCGAGCCAACTTATCAGGACCTTTCAAAAGGAAAGTGCCTAAAGACAACATTTTTTGGACTGGTTACAGCAAAGACTTATAACCAGCATATGTGTGATGTTTTTTAATGCTGGACTTGAGAAAAGGTACTTGGAAGATGGTGAGGAAATCACTCTCTGTCAGTGGACTAAGACATGTAACCTTCCTAAATCCTACCTCCAGGTTGAAGCTGACAGGAAAATCTATGAGAAAGTTACCATTTTATCGGGGGAGCTGCAGCAATTCAGGAGAATATAATAGCTTTCAATATGAATTTACAGCACAGCAGCCATCAGAGATAGATAACTTGGTATGGGTCCAAAAAGTTCAGATATTCTGAATATCTAGGGTACTAGAAAACTATGAGCAAGACAAGCGCAGATGTTGTTGCGTAGGTGACTTATGCTGACAGAATTTGCTTTTTTATTTCCAGTGTCAAATAAAAAGAAAGGGCATTTACTGTACTGTGGAGAGAAAAAAAAAAAAATCAAAACAGCTCCAGAGTCAACAAACTTGAAAGCTTTCATTCTTGACTTGGCTGTTACAGTGCGTTAAAAAAAAACACATTTTCTTTGAAGATTAATAAGCCATATTAATGCTATAGGGAGACACTTTTGCATATGTAAAGCAAATGTCCCCATGAAAACAAATCTAAGGCAATAAAATAAACTTTTCTTCAATATGTTTAAATAAAAAATAAAAAAAAAAATCAGCATAAGCCAACAGTGCCTGTATTCTGAACTTCTTTGTTAGAGTTAAGAAGATGCAATTCAAATTGTTGGGCTCTAGTTCTAAAATGAGCAAATTATTTTAATTAGAGAACGGACACATGTATGAAAAACGTAATTGCCTCCCCCGAAAAGGGCTCACACTTAAGTGATTTCCACTGCGCCAAAGTATTAAAACAGACTCTTATTTTGCTTACTTATACACTCACCAGATTTCCTTTTTTTCCCTCTGTTTCTTTCTACTCTTTTCTCCTTTTCTCTTTCTCTCTTTTTCTTTTTCTTTTTTTGGTCTTCTGCTGAAACATGGCTAACAGATAACTCACAAGGATTACAAAAACATCTCTCAAAATCCCTGTTCTGACAGACGCTGGGATGAGATTTTACCAATGATCCTGAAAAAGCTAACATACTAGATTACAGTTACAGAAGATGGTTAAGATGAGTCTGTATTTATCCTGGAATACAGAGGGTGTTTTTCCCTTACCTAATCCCCAGCTTCAGCTTGTTTTCTTGTAATATGGCTCTGATTCTTAGAAATAGATTACTTCTAATGTCTAATACTAGAGAATCAATGTTTTACTGAAGAAACAACCTCTGAAAGGACTGATTAGATCCTGAGATGTTATTATTGTGAGCCTTGCTGGAAATAAACTGGGAAATGTATAATTTTCTTTAATAAACTTCCCTGTAGTTATGGAACTGGTTTAGTTAGTATCTTTTGTATCTCTGATATACACTAATCTAAATTTTGTAAGAGATATATTCCTTTAGAGTTTGGGATTGTGTGGGGATAATATTAAGGACTGCATCCCATGCATAATATTGTGTCTTAACTACGGCTGAAAACATCTAAGAGTTGTAAGAGGCAATTTTAATGATTTATAAGTATTTGAAAGGAAGATATCCTAAGGAATATGAAGAATTCAAATTTTGAAGAGCAAATGAAAAGGAACGCTCAGTTAACTGTAAACAAATATAATAAGAACTTTGTGGTCTGTCTGTACTCTCTCATCTTTAATAGTTTCATGGTCTGTGATTTTTTTGTCAGCTCTACGACCAAGGCATTGGTTATTTGGCCATTTGATCTATCAGAGATATAGAGGTCACCACGATGGACTAGCTCACTTACAATATATCTGTAAAACCCCCTATGATAACAAATTGAAAGAGTATAAGATGTAGGGGTTGAGAACACACAAATATTGAGGAACTCAGAGGGCTGTGGCAAATAGAAAATGAATACGCTTCAAATTTTCCTGAAAATGTCAGTATTCTGTATATAATTGTTAAAAATTATATGTATGTGTCTAAATATTTTTTTCTCACTGCTGAAATGCTACGTGCACGCTCAATCTTATAATTATCCTTGCTGGATGCTTTTTTTTTGTTTGTTTGTTCCTCCATAAAAATATTGTTGTTGTTCTTAGATGCCTTTGAGTTGATTTTTGACTCATCGCAACCCTATGTGTCAGAGTAGAACTTCCCCATAGAGTTTTCTTGGCTCTAATCTTTATGTAAGCAGATCACCAAGTCTTTCTTCCACAGACGTGCCCAAAAAATATTAGCATTTGGTTATTTTATTATTCTCACTTTTCTCTTTTGGAATATATTTTCATTTTTAATTTTATAATCCACTTTCATATCTTCAACTTTTAAAAATATTAAATACATTCATTTTCATTCTTTCTTGTTTAATAAAGTAAACTATTTTAAAATTATGGACTTTGACTACAGGTTTAGTTATAATGCATAAATTTCGATATGTGTCATCATTAATATTATTTTTAATAATTTGTTTTTTAAATTTCCCTAAATATAAGAGCACTTAAAAAGTAACCACAAATTCACCTTAAAAAAAATTCCTCTAAAAATTTCAAAGAAATGATGGCATTTTGAGAAAAATATATATGACTTGAGAGGATGCAGAAAACCTAAACTATCATATATACTAAGAGACATTAAGAGAGCTGTGAAAATCTTTCAGAATTGTGCCTGGTCCAGAAAATTTCATAGATGTGCTCATTCACACCTTCCAGAATCTGACATTTTTTTCAACATTCAGAATATCCTGGCATCTAAAAAAGAAGGACTTCCATTTACCAAATTGTCCTAACTTTGAACAAAAACCTACAAATGTGGAACTAAGAATTTAGCTAATGGGTAGGAACAAATATCACAGGAATAAAGATGCAAAAATCTAAGGTAAAATATTCAGGAATTACCTCTAAGCATGTGTTAAAATTCCAAGTGAAACATGCAGAGGAGAACTGATAACCTCGCCTCACAAGGCCCCTAGTGTGATACAGGAGAGAAACAAATATGTGACATTTCACCGTTAGCCAAGACTTGAGTTCCACACCTCAATTCAGGTCTGAAATCATGGACACATCCTAGAAGCCCTTATTTTCTCATACAAATTTGGCCTAGTTATCTTCAAACCAAACTTGTCATATGATATGCTCTATTTCACCTGCCATATATTCTTCCCATCATTCCAGAAACACCTGTACTTAAGACATGATGTCACCTCATAAACAAAGGAAATGTTTATCTGATACAATCACACATTTTGGTAGCAAGGTGAGCCAAAGAGTTGAGTGAACAATATCTTATCGTACTGGGGAAAACAGTTGAAAATTTGGGATTGAATGTTAGACCAACTGATTAAAAATCAATATGTAAAAATCAGTTGTGTTCCTATAGCATAAAAATAACTGGTCAGAAAATATCATGAAAAATAGAAAAAGATCCCATTCATTTTAACACCAAAAAATAGGAAACATTCTAGGTTAAATTTACGAAGATATGTGAAAGAATATAGATATATGTATTATATATACATTATTTAAAAAAAAACATTGAATGGAGAGCGATTGATTGGAGAGTGGTACATGTGTTTCTGAGAAAATATGTATCAATAACATTTTCAATATTGAAAAAACAACTTTACATTTATTGCAATATTACTATATTTGTACTAAGGTGTTCTAACAAACATCAAAATACAGTGATGTAAGAAAGTTTATTTCTTTGTAATCTAACAGTCCAGAGGTAAGAGGCCCAGGGTTGTCAAGGTAGTTTTGTCATTCTTAGCATATGATTTTCAAATTTGTTTCAGTTTTTATTTCCCCACATGCAAAAATGAATAAATAGAGAGGTTAAAGCTAGCAGTCTTTAAGGAGATGTCCCAGAGTTTGCACACATCTCATTGTTAGGAGTCTAGTCACATTGCCACATCTAGCTGCAAAAGAGGCTAGAAAACGAAGTCTTATAGATATTTGAAAACACTGTTGAATCTCTAGAGGCATGTCTAATAAATAACTCAGACTTTAGTGGCTTAAAACCGCAGCAATTTTACCATTATCTCTCATAATTTCTGAGGATCAGGCATTTAGTATGGGCTCAGCTGAGAGTGATTTTTTGAATTATGGATTTTTCTTTGAATTATGGTTTTGGTGAAGAATATTGCATATACCATGGACCGCCAGAAGAACAAACAAATCTTTCTTGGAAGAAGTATAGCCAGAACGCTCCTTAGAAGTGAGGATGGAGAGACTTCTCACATACTTTGGACATGTTATCAGAAAGGACCAGTCCCTGGAGAAGGACATCATGCTCCGTAAAATGGAGGGTCAATGAAAAAGAGGAAGACCCTCAAAGAGATGGACTGACACAGTGGCTGCAAATATGGGCTCAAGCATAATGATTGTGAGATGGCACAGGACCAAGCACTGTTTCCTTCTGTTGTGCATGGGGTCGCTATGAGTTGGAATCGACTTGACGGCACAGCAACAACAACAAAACAGCTGAGAGGTTCTGGCCCAGTTTCTCTTATGCAGTTGTATTTGGAAGGTATCCGGAGCTGAAGTAGAGCTGTAGGGTGGGGTTGCAGCTGTTGGCTGATCAGGTGTTTCTTTACTGTTATCCCAGAACCGTGCCAGGTGACCTGTTCACAGGTGTCAGTCTGGGCTTCCTCACAGAATAGCCATCTCTGGGCAGTTGGATTCCTTGTATAACAAGTCAGGATTCCTACGAAGAGTTTTTTGGTGAATGAGACAGAAACAGCATTTTCTTAAAAGCCACCTTATGGAGCCTTAAGAAGTCACCTAGTGTTGTATACATTGTACTCAACTGTCTGATGCAGTCAAATCCCACAGGACTCAAGGGCAGTGGACACGGAGACTACTTTTGACGGAGCAGTGTCAAAAATTGTGTGCCATATTTTAAAATTGTAACATTTATAAAACGGAGAATAAGGAGAAGACTGAAAATATTTATTTGCCTCTTACAGGACACCTCTGGCCTACTGGTCTCCATATACAGAGTGCATATGCACACGCATGCACACACACACACACACACACACACGCACACACACTTTTCAGGAAGTTAACTCAAGACCCAACTTACTTTCTGTATCCAACTCAAAGCTCAAATTCCCTGGGCAATGCTCCCTTTTCTACATTAATTCTAGAGATGAGTGATAGGGATTGGGGAACCTATAATATCAAAGACACACACACCAATATTCATGGAGGATTAGGAACAGGAAAACTTCGATAAATAAACTACAATTTAGAAACATTCAGTTGTCCATCACAGATATCAAAACCTGCTTGGCAGAAAACTCCTTGCCCTGGGAGAGAGTAAGTTCCTTGGTTAAACCTGTCTTGCCAACCCTGATCCTTCTCTCCAGAAGGAACTCCCTGTTGCACAGTCCTTCCTGGCCCTAATTTGGCCCTCCATGCCAGTTCTCCATTGTCCATTATGTCCAGTGGCCACTTTTCAATGAGTATTAAAAAATATGCTGGTTTGATGACCTGAGAATTGCTTTGGATCAGGAACGGTTACAAGCTTTTGTGGTCAAGCTTGTAACTTGTTTTGCAATACAATTCCCTCCAAAATTGAATAGTCTCTGGCCTACTTTGCTTCTAGTTAGTTCTATATGAAATAATCATTCCCCAAAATCTCTTTTGGTTACAGTTCCTGAACTTACTGAATCTCCTTCTGTTCTTCAGTGGCTCTTAAGTTTAGCCCATCATCCCTCTTTGCCCCATATTGGATGTTTTTCTTGAGATATCTGTAACTACGAGTTCTTGTAAGGATGCAAAACCCTTAATCTGGTTCTTGCTTCTAGTCTGCCTTTCAGTAATATGTAATCTTACTTTTTGCTGTTTTGATACAGAAGGAGTTGATGATTCTAAATTAGTGAAGCTTCAAATTTCTGTACATTCACTCAATTTAAATTCCAGACCACTGTCAGACAGAGCCCTCTCTAGCAAAACTTACTTCCCTTCCATCTCTGCTTGCGAACTAGCTAACTTCTGTCTAAACATCTCTTTAGTTGTATCTTACTGAAGTCAACAAGGAGCAGCGATCAAAAACTAACATTCTGCAGTTTCCCAACCAGTGCCCCTAAGACTACAGGCTTGGTAGGTAGTGATTCTACCTTCTAGCTTATTGCAATCAAGAGTTTTGTCAAATGCTTTACCTTGACATAAAAAATGGGTAGCCAGATTCCAGGACTATAATAATACCTGTGTCCTTTCCTATTATTAGTCAATTGTTAAGACAATACCTAATATTTTTTGTTTTGTTTTTTGGTCAGTACTCCACAACCCAAAATACAATTTTACCAGTTATGCTTATTAAAAATAAATTGTATAATACACTGACTTAAATAAAAGAGAAGTTTGTTTCTTCCTTAAGTATCAATTTAAAAATGAATGACCTAGAGAAACAGATATTAAGGAGAAGATTTAGAAGTTCTTCCCATCACTTCCCCTCACTCCCCTTCAGCTCCAATTTAATCACATAGACACAGCAAGGTTAGGCAGCCACAGATCCAGCTAAATTTTTGTATGTTTAATTACAAAAGAAGAAGAGGAGAATAGACAACGGGAGATGGAGGCAAGTTTCCACCACAGGCAAAAAAAAGAATAAAAGTAAATTCTTTTTTTTTGATAAAGAAATGATTCTAAAATTGACCTCGAAAAATAAGCAGATGAGGATAATTATAGAATTACTGAAAACAAAGGGCAATAGAGTTGGGAGTATACTGAACAAAGAAATTTCCCTAAAAGATATTTAGATGTATAAAATAATTTTAAAAAATACGTAGCTGATCACAAGAATAGACAATACCTTAAATGACAAAACACATAGATTGATATCTCACTATTTATAAAAATACAGCTTATGGCAAAGATATTTCAAATAAGTAGTGAAAAGATTTAGTATTAAATAATATTTATTGGAAAATGAAATATGCAAAACTATAGATATTCTAGAAAACTATGTAGCCAGTTAGTTGTATAGTCATGGAGCAACTTTCTAAAGGTGGTAACAAAGACAGAAGCCATTCAGGGCAACATTGATGTAAGTGATTGACATTCGCTGGTAAACAAAATCACCAGAAACTTTATTAAAATGCAAATGGAAAGCTGGAAAACGTGTAATTTATCTAGTATACTAAGGATTGATATCTTTAAAGAATGCATAGTTACTGCACAGAATGAAATAAGTCACAAGAGAACAAATACAAGGTTCTGGAAACTCACGAAAATAAACTTTACTAGTTATCAAAGAAACAAAACAACGAGAGCATTGTGCAACTATTAAAACCAAAAAAAAAAAAAAGAAAGAAAAAAAAAACCCGTTGCCATCAAGTCGATTCTGACTCATGGCAACCCTATAGGACAGAGAACTGCCCCATAGGGTTTCCAAGGAGCAGCTGGTGGATTCGAATTTCTGACCTTTTGGTTAGCAGCCGAGCTCTTAACCACTATGCCACCAGGGATCCTTTCAACTATTTGGTGTAACAAATTAAATTACTTAATATAGGCAAGTGTATGGTGAAATGGGAACATTCATGCACTGCTAAAGAAAGTTTGATATTACAATTTATGGAGATTAACATAGTAATATACAAAAAAGCTTTAATCATACCCTTTTAATCAGCAATTGTAACTCTTTGAGTGTTATAAAAATAAACAGAGTTATATGTTTATGAAAACAACATATAAGAATGTTCATCAGACTGCATTTACAATAACAAAATACTGCAACTTCCCAAGAGTCATTCAAGAAGGATATATATGTGATGTGATATGTTTGTACAATGAAATCCTGAGCAACTACTAAACTGTATACTACATATGAATATTCATTTATACAGAACAATACTAATGACTTTTAAATGAAAACATTACTCCATGTATGATGCATATACACATGTGTATATACACATATATGTAGAAAACATGTATTTATATGTTATTTTTTCCCTAAAATGACAAATATTTGGGGAAGTTTATGGATTAGAGAAGGAGCCCTGGCCGCACAGTGGTTAAATGTTCGGCTACTAAACAAAAAGTAGTCAGTTCGAACCTACCAGCTGTTCTGAGGGAGAAAGATGTGACAGCATGCTTCAGAAAAGAGTACAGACTTGGAAACCCTATGGGGCAGCCCTACTCTGTTCTGTAGGGTCATTCTGAGTTGGAATTGACTCAATGGCACACAATAACAACATGGATTACAGAAAAAAATAATTAAGTTCAACTAATTAAATAGCTGAACCAGGTTAAAAAAAAATACTCTTTTGAATGAATAATCTGCTGAAAACAATAAACTATGTAACTAGAAATGATTTTAAAGTGGGTCTTCTTGCTGCAGCTGAGTGTTTTCTTGAGATTTTACATAATTAACTTATATTGATTAAATTTGCATCTGAATAAAAATAAAATCAAGAAACAAAAATGAATGATAGTCTCATTTGCACCCATGTATAATATATATTTTGTATGCTTTTAGTTTTCATTCTGAAAGAAAAATCTTTAACATTCAGAAATCATATATATGAGTGTGTGTTTGCGTATGTGTGTGTGTATATTTTTTTTAACATGAAAAAAATATTGAGTAACTTTATTTTTCAATATAATCCAGGACTTCTTCTGCCACCACTCTATAGTTCAGCTAAAATGAACTCTTGTAGTTACACTCTGTTATCCCCATCTTCAATTTGTAATGCCCAAGGTAAGTCATCTGCTTAAGTGAAAGCTTGATAACCTAATGTAACAAGCTTGAACATCAGAAATCAACTAAAATCTTTTATGTGACAACTGGCTCACAAATGTCTGCCTGGGCAGATGGTGTTGGTTTTAAAAGAAAGACATAGTTTGCCTGGAGAATTTCAGAGAAATCTGGGCATCATTTTCCAACTCTGGTACAGAGGAAAGGTGTCATTTCAGTGACAGCCCCAGTGGCTTCCTGTTACTGCTTGCATGACAGATGCCATGAGCAGATTGATGTGGAATGGGAGGTGAGGTACGAGAAAATTATACATTAAAACTCATTAGGTGGAGATAGACATGCTCTTCTGGGAGCCACTCAGCATTTTTTGATATATAGAGAGTGTTTAACATTCCTAATATATGTGCTTTCTAACGTTCTGGGACTGGATTTACATATGTGGTGCTTGCCTAAATGGAAAGGAAAACACTGTGGCTCCATGACAAGGAGATTTCCTTGAATGCATAGCAGAAGTGAGTCAATCTTAAATATAGCTTTCACTATAAAATGCACTGTATTGTCTTATTTGTCTTCGTGGTAACTAAATATTGGTAGATATAAATATCTTGAAAAATACCCTCTTAACTCATTCCTTGATGTGATTCTGATATCTTATCCCTTGAGTTCACCTATTTATCTGTCTGATCACCTTCTTTGTGCTTCACTTCCTTCCATATTCTCCAGCTAAGATCCCACTGCCTTACTTTCTGGCTTTTCTGACGTGACTAAATAACACTTACCTGGGTCTGTGAAACTAAAGTCTGACCACAGAGCTAGCCAGCACTGCCAAGAACAAATAAACAAAAACAAACAAAAAACACCACTAGAAGGGTAAGACAGTACACAGTACTGGGGAAGCCAGCACACACTTGTTCAAGTTAAGTTGATGGAAACTCCGTAGACACATCCCAACTCCCTGAGGGACTGAATTGCTGGGCAGAGGGTTGTGGGGACCATGATCCTGGGGAACATCCAGCTCAATTGGCAGAACACAGTTCATAAAGAAAATGTTCTACATTCTATCTTGGTGAGTAGCGTCTGGGGTCTTAAAAGCCTATGAGCAGCCATCTAAGACACTCCACTGGTCTCACCCCTTCGGGAGTAAGGGAGAATGAAGAAAACAAGATACAGGGGAAAGATTAGTCCAAAGGACTAATGGACCACAGCTACCTCGACCTCCACCAGACTGAGTCCAGTACAACTAGATGGTGCCTGGCTACCACCACTGACTCCTCTGATAGGGATCACAACAGAGGGCACCAGACAGAGCTGGAGAAAAATGTAGAACAAAATTCTAATTCACAAAAAAAGACAGACTTACTGGCTTGACAGAGACTGGAGAAACCCTGAGAATATGGCCCCCAGACACCCTTTCAACTCAGTAATGAAGTCATTCCCGAGGTTCAGTGTTCTGCCAAAGATTAGACAGGCCCATAAAACAAAACAAGACAAATGGAGCACAACAGTCCAGGGACAAGGACTAGAAGGCAGGAGGGGACAGAAAAGCTGGTAATAGGGAACCCAAAGTTCAGAAGGGACAGTGTTAACATGTTGTGGGATTGTTAACCATTGTCATAAAACAGTATGTGTACTAACTGTTTAATAAGAAACTATTCTGTAAACCTTCATCTAAAGTACAATAAAAAACAATAATAATAAAAAACCCACTAAATATATAATATTATGAAGTTAAAAAAAGGAAACCATATATTTGTGTTTTCATCCATTATTTTTATCATCTTGTCCCAGAATGTCTGGGTATGTCTGATAATCAATTTGTAAAAATAAAGTACTGCTTTGTGCTAAGGTTGTTGGATGGTTGAGTAAGGCTATCTTTAATAATATTTTCTTTGCTGGGAAAAGGACTAATGATTGCTAAGTATTACCTTGAAAATGGGTTATACATTTACAAATGTATGGATATCAGGTACCTACATGTTGCTAGAATTAGTGTTTTCATTCACAACATGGACCAACTTCCTCACCACTAATCCAAAAAACAAAATAAACAAGCATGTTGCCATTGAGTCGATTCCGACTCATAGTGACCTATACAGTACAGAGCAGAACTGCCTCATAGGGTTTCCGAGGAGCTGCCGGTGGATTTGAACTCCCGATGTTTTGGTTAGTAGCTGAGCTCTTAACCAGGGTGATGCAGTAATGTCAATCATGATAAGCACTGCTTAAAAACTAAGCACCCTGCTTAAAGTCAATTTAGCACTCCATAGAAAAGGCAATTACAGGCGGCAGGCCAGCAGGCGGTGGCCATGAGCCTACAGCCCTTGCAAGCTGTTCAAGACAGAACTCATAAATGCCAGCTGCATTTTCTATGAACAAAAATGCCAAGGCTAATTCGTCTAAACGGCACGTAAATATATCCCATTATTCACTAAAATAAACTCCTGTGAAGAGTTTCTACCAATTATTTATAAAAATGGATCAACTACAATCTTAGATTGATAACGGTAATTGTTAATACACAGTAACAGGGCATAAAATGATCTTCATCTACAGTTTCCTCTTTAACTGCTTCCATTCTGAATACTATTCTCCTTAGTGGAGAAAATGGAAGCTAAATCAAGCATGCTTATTTCTGCATTCTCTGTCATCTTTTGACATCACAACACTTTTCCCAGGCAATGGATGCACCACTTCTAAGTAAGCATCTCAACTCTGTCCCTTAACTGAAAACTGCCTCCTCTTCCCCACCTCCAGAACATTGCTTCTCTTAGTTCTGTTTGGTGGAAATATTTTATAATCCTTCAACCCATGGGCCATGTTCCACAAATCATGTCACACTTCTCATCACTGCCCATTGTGGCTTCTTGACCATCAATTTGCACTCACAGAAACTGTTCCACTTCCAAGGCTCAATTCATCTACCTGTAACTCCCTAACCATGTTTTTTTATTGCTATCATTCACCAATATTTTGGCTATCTCTTTGTTCATTATGGAGTTTGGCACATGGCTAAATTTCTGGCGGTAACCATGTGTTTAATCGAGGAATACAAAGTTGTTTGACTTCTCGACACCAATTAACCTCATCATTAATCACCTTAAATCATCTGTTCCATCTTCCTCGCCTTGGGCTCTCTTACACCTTCGAACTGCCTAACCACAATCTTCTACCTTCTACTTTTTCACTGCCTTACTTTCATATACTCATTGCTTGATGTCGTTCTGATATTTTGTCCTTGAGTTCATCCTTATATCTGCATTAGTTACTTCCTTTATGGCTTCATTTCCTTTCAGATCCTCCAGCTAAAATCTCACTGCCTTACTTTCTTATTTTTCTGAAACAGCTGCGCTAAATCCCTCACCAGTTCATACATCTAAGGGCAGTGGTGGTTCTGTGGTACATTTGTTGCCTCCATCTGAGAAGCCCAGATTGGATTCCTGGCCAATATGCCTCATGAGCAGCCACCACCCATCTGTCAGTGGACATTTCTGTGTTACTATGATGCTGAACAGGTTTCAGACTAAGATGACTATGAAGAAAGGCCCAGTCATTTACTTCTAAAAATCAGCTAAGGAAAGCCCTAGGGATCATAATGTCTGAACCAACAACCAACTATGGTGTCAGCATTATGTTTATTGCGCATGGGATGGCCATGAGTCAGGGACCAACTCAATGACTGACTAGACGGCAGCTAACAACAAGAGATGTATCTGGGTAGCTGAAAGTCACTCCATGAAATCACATAACATACATTTTGGTGCCAGTAAACTTTCATAACTTCAGTTTCCCTTGGCTCCACAACACTGATAAGTTATCATTAGCCAATCCACTATATTTACCACAATAGCAGTATTAGGGTGTTTCAGTTGAAAGTGACAGAAAAAAAGGTATTGGATGGCTCATGTATTTGAAAAGTCTGGTAAGAGAAACTCAGCCTTTAGCATTCAAGAGAATTTTCTGCAGGGCTTGTTGAAATACAAATTACGGGGCCCCACTCCACAGTTTCTGGTTCAGTAGGCCTAGGATGGGGCCTGATAATTTGCATTTCCAACAAATTCCCAGGTGTGAGGACCACACTTTGACAATTACTGGTCTAAGAATAGAATTCTCTTTAAACATGTTTGGATATAGATGCTTAATGATATCATAAGAATATATCTATTCTCTCTCTCTCTGTTGCTTTCTGTGTTGGCTTCATTTTTCAGGAAGTCTCTTGTCCCATGGCAAAAAATGGCATCAACAGCTCCAAAATTAAGTATCCTTTTTCACTTATACCCTCAGAGGAAAAAAAGACCATCTTCTCCCATAAGTCTTAGCTCCACTTGAGCCAAATGGGCTGAGTTATATTACTACGGAACAGGAAAGAGAGGACCAACAAAGAAAGGAACTTTGGTTAAATTTATGTTCCTTACAGTGTGTTATTTCTCTCTTTGTAACCCTCGATATCTCACTCGAACAGTGTTAGAGTTCCTGGGTGGACTAAACGGTTAAGCACAGACTACTAACTGAAAGGTTAGAGGTTCAAATCCACCCAGATACACCTCAGAAGACAAATCTGAAAATCTCCTCTGAAAGGTCACAGCCTTGAAAAACCTATGAAACAGTTCTACTCTGCACACATGGGGTCACCATGACTTGGAATTGACTCCAGGACAACCACAACAATGGTCGTTTTTACATCTCTTTACCATGCTTGTAAAATACTCCCTCACTGCTGCTTCCACTGTTTTAAAAAAAAATAATTTTACTCAAAATTTAATAGACAGAGTTCCGGCAAAATGGCGCTCTAGGCAGAAGCACCACACCGTCCCTCCACAGCAAAGATCCGAAAAACTAAGCCAAATAGAGAATACAACAATCCTGAAACCCTAAAACAACAAATGAAGAGATAAAGAAATCAGCCAAGCACCAAATGGAGTGAGAAAACTGACAGAGAGCGGAGAGCGAGGAGAGATTCATGCAGAGGTCCCCTACGAGCTAACGCAGTGCAGATCCACCATCTTGGACTCCTATCGGCGACCAGCAACAGGGGTATGAGAAATCAGCCTCATGGAGTGTCCAGCAGGAGACAAAACAACCGGTAATTTGAGGTGTGTGCTTTCCCACCCCCCACCCCTCTTCGCCCCGGCTCGGCCTCCTCTGCTTCCCGC
>NW_004443980.1:17035105-17066827 GCF_000243295.1 Trichechus manatus latirostris
GAAACTATTTGTTCTGTAAGCCTTCACCTGAAGTACAATAAAATATATATTAAAAAAATAACTAAATAAAAAAAAATTTAATAGACAGATGAGATTATAAAGCAAGACTCCACTCACCTGTTAACCCAAATATGTAAAAAAATAATATGTATATATATGTTTGCCACTTGCATAATTCAAAAATATCAACAATAATATAAATACATAAATAAATAAAAAAAGAAATATATATATATATACACGTTTAGGGCCTGCACAGTATGTAGGGCAGAATGAGAAAAAGAAAAATACATTAAGGATATTGGATAGGAAAAGAGTTGAGAAGTTTAGGTTGAATAGAGGGGGTGGGGGGGGGGAAGAAACCTAACCCGAGGCTGTTTTCTCTAGAGTCAGGAAATTGTTGGGTCACATGATGTATCGTCACCTGCTTTATTTCAATTTGTGAGAAAAATGTTTGCTTTTTGTACAGCTAACACTATGAACAGAGCTCCTGTTTGTGGAGGGAATTTCATTAATCAAATTTCCTTATTTCTCCATTTGCAACCCTCATTCTCTCACTCTAACAACTTTTAATGAGTCTATAAATTTAGTCAGATCTATCCAATTTACTATACGTGACTACATGAAGAGTTCAACCAAAAAATTAGATTACACTATACTTCCTTTTTTTCAAAACAAAATCATATAGGTATTTATACAGCAATAAATTTTCATTTGTTCCATCATTTTAAATGCTGAACACTATTCCACTTTATAAATTACTACATAAATTACTTAAATATTTCCTAGATGAATATTTAGGTTGTTTCCAGTATTTTGCTACCATAAAAAATGCAACAAATACACCCTTATTTACCTTTCCATATTTATCTGATTAGTACCACAGCATGGCAAAGCATAAAATTCTAGCTCTGGTACTGCTGGGTCAAAGGATATGCATTTTTAATGCCTTTGACTCACAAGCCCTCCGGAATAACTACACTGTTCCACCTACAGCTAGAGTGCTCACAGTCTCTCATATCTGCCCACACTGGCTATTGACATTTTTTAAATGTCCACTCACCTGTGAGGTATTCCTTGGTGTTGATTTATTCTGGAAATCTGTGATTAGCACTGAGATGGAAACATTTTCTGAACATCTACTTGCCATTTGTGTTTCTACCTTATTCTTTTCTTCAGTTAGGATGATCCTAATAATAGTAATTGATGACATTTACTGGGCTCATAATGTACAAGGTTTATTCTAAATATTTTACAAACGTTATTTCATTTAATCGTAGCAATAATCTTATGAATATGTATTCTAACTATCCTCATTTTACAAATGGAGACTAGTAAGGTTAACTTATTTCCTAAATGTCATACTTTACATAGGAAACAAAGCCAGGACCCAAACACAAGTCTACCTGAGACTAAAAGTCTATATCTTTACTCACTCTCTTCACTTCTTAATCCCATACCTTCCTGTCCACTACTACTGCCTTTCTTAGACCTTCTTTATATCTCACATGGACTCTTCTCTGATTCTAGTCTTACATGACTCAGTTTTATTATGCACTATACATCTGGAAGACCCTCAATGAGATGGATGGATATAGTGGCTGCAACAATGGGCTCAAACATAACCATGATTGTGAGGCTGGTGCAGGACTGAGCAGTGTTTTGTTCTGTTGCACACGGGCTTGCTGTGAGTCGGAACCAACCTGATGACACCTAACAACAACAACAACAACATACATCTGGATAGATCTTCGTATAATGCAAATCAGATCCTCATTTGCCTTGGTTTAAAAACCTTTAAAGACCCACGTTTCCACAGAGCAAAGCACAAAACTCCTTAGAAAGGCCATCAAGTCTTTCCTGGTCTGGCCCTGGTTAGCTGTATCTCTAGCCTTGCCAACTGCTTGAAACTTCCTTTTAGATCTTCCTCACTCTATTCTCAGTTATAATAAAGCAATTTATATTCAATGTGATGGCCCTTAATGGGGGTACGGTCACTCTTGCTTTTGTATTAAATATCCACCTCCCTGCCCTAATGCTCCAATAAACCTCAACACATACACATACAACCCTAATTCTACCAGCGTGCCTTTCATCAAACATTGCCATAAGCCGCCTCTGTAAAGATTTTCTTGCTCTATCCACCCTTTTGTCCCTCAAACCCACTGTGCTTTCCTATTCATAATTTATGTCAGTTTCACTATCCTTGGTTTTGATTTTGAATAACAGAGACCTTATCAATTAATTTCCAAATCCTGTGTTCCTAGAAAAATGTCTAGTACATAGCAGTACTCATTAATTTTTTTGATGAATAAGAAAATGAATGAATATATTTCATGATTTCTGAATATATTTTATGATTTCACTGCTCAACTTTTTCCAAAAGGTCAAAGGATAAAACAAATTCATCATTTTAAAGCACCTACTGAATTTATATTTCTATAGTTTATAGCTTTGTACTCATGGTCCATTCTATCTTTTAAAAAAGGTTTTTATACAAGCAACAATTGATATCATTTAGAAATAACTCAGTATTTCAAAACAAAACAAATTAAAAGAAACAAAAAATATTTAAAAAACCAAAGCAGTAACACCAAAATCATGAAATGGAATTTGACTAATTATTAATCAAAGTTTCTTTTTTTCCCTGTATTCATTTCAGTATCTAATTTAAATAATCTAACATTTTTAAATGTCTGTCATTTAAATATCACTTTCCATTTGAAACATAATAGTAAAGGTATGTATTATTTATCATAAATTCTCTTCATAAAGTTTTTAAATGTGAAACAAAAATTTTAAACATATTGGTTGCAGATATGATTGTTTCATCTACTTATTTTTGTTATTTAGAATCTGGAAGGCACTTCTTAAAAGTTACACAAAAACAAATTGTTTTAGTAAAAATATGTAGACATTATTGCACTATTCATGCATAATTTAGATAATTGCTTTTAGAAGATATCCTGTTTGATAAACGTCTGTAAAGGCAGATTAAATACTGTGTGTTCTTAGAAGATTTCCTTTTCAAAAATCTGTAGCATGTTGTGATAATTTGCATAAAACAATCAATATTAAGCCAACTTAATAAAATTATATGGCTGTGATAATCTATGAGATGCTTATGAAAATATCCCCATTTCTCTTTCGGATTCCTCTAGAAATTTAATTACAGTTAGTCAATTTGTATATTAAAAAATACTTTGGACAATCTTAAATATAAATAGAAGCTGCAGAAAGAAGTGAAAGAAGACCCTTATTCCTAGCCTTATTTCTAGACCATGTTGGTTGTTCTTAGTTGCCTTCAAGTCAATTCCTACTCATGGTGACCCCATGTGTGCAGAGTAGAGCTGCTCCAAAGCGTTTTAAAAGCTGTGATTTTTTGAATGCAGATCACCAGGCCTGTCTTCCAAGGTACCTCTGGGTGTATTTGAACTACCAACATTTCAGCTAGTAGTTGAGCTCTTAACCATTTGCACCCCATCCAAGGACTGAACTGCTTCATTAAAAGATAGTAGATATATTTAAAACAATGACAAAGAAAAAAACAAAAGTAGCTGCTGAGGCTGCTTATGTACAACCAAAAACCTCATAGGATTTGATTTCTTGATTTGGAGGTTTAGGGTCATGGTTTCATGTGACATCCCAGTTAATTGGCTTAATAACATGTTTAGTGCTTCTGTTCTACCTCCTAGTTTGATGCGTAGTGCCTAGGGTCTTAAAAGCTTGCAAGTGGCGATCCAGGGCACAATAATTGGTCCCTATTTGCCTGGAACAACAGAGGAAGAAGGAGAGTCAGGAACAGGAGAAGGATGTGGAATGTGTGGCTAATTGCCTCCATAAACAACTGCCTCCTTTGCTATGAGACCAGAAGAACTGGATGGTGCCCAGCTGTCGTTACTGAACATTTTGGTCAAAGATTCCACACAAGAATCTTGATCAAAAGGGGGGTAATTCATAACAGAATTTCAAATTCTAATGGACTCCAGACTTCATGGAGCCATGAAGGTTGGATGAACTCCTGAAACTATTGTCCTGAGATAATCTTTAAACCTTAAACCAAAAATATCCCCTAAAGTCTTCTTAAAACCGAACAATAGTTTAGCTGAAATAGTAAAAAGTGTCTACCTTGAGAATTGTGCTCTTTTAAGAACTATATGGGATCAAATTGATACGAGTAAATGGAAAGATTAGATAGGAACTTTAGGGGGCAGTAAATTTATGTTAATGGGGGGAGGAATAACTCAGAAAAGGGTGGTGAGAATGGTTACATAACTCAAATGTCACTAAATGGCACATGTAGAATCTGTTGAATTGATGTATGTTTTGCTGTGTATATCCTCAAGAAAACAAAACCAACAAAATCAATAAAATGATATATTAAAGAAAAGTATTAGCTCCAACAACAACAACAAAAAAGACCTCTGGTAAAAGGTAGTTAGGCCACATGTCTTTACGGCTCTGATGTGTCTATAGTTCATCTCACTTTCATACTGAATTTTGTGGCACTCTTCATCCCAGAAGTCCATACCTGGGTGGAATTTGCCTTGCACGTCAACAGGAGCACATCCAAAATCTGAATGATTCCACTTATCAAGCACGGTGTTGGAACTTCACCAAAACTTCATTTGGCTGAATAGAATTCTCAGAATGGAGAATGTCAGCTCAATGAAATGATAGTAAACTCTTAAGATACATCTTGCTGCTTATATAGACCTCTTTCTTTTCCTGGAATCTGAAATAAAAATACACAAAGAAAAATAAAGTAATCTTGCATATGCATATAAAAGATCTGGAAGGATACACTCCAGATTGTTAAGGAGTAATCCCTAGCAAAGGAACCCCGTTGGTGCAATTGTTAAGCATTTAGCTGCTAACCAAAACGTCTGTGGTTCTGACTCACCAGTAGCTCTGTGGCTGAAAAGCTGGCAATCTACTTTCATAAAGATTATAGCCTAGGAAACCCAATGGGGCAGTTCTGCTCTGTCCTAGATGGTCCCTAAGTGGGAATTGACTCCACAGCACACAGCAACAACAGCAATTCTTACCTAGAGAATCAGGGGAACAGAAAACTTCTTTTACCTACACAACCCTGTACTGTTAACAGTTTTTAATACTGCACATATTACTTGTTTAATTTTTTGTACTCAGTAGAAAACGATTTAAAGATTAGTAAGTTCAACTGAAGTGGGCAGAAGAATTTGAAATGAGACTTTTGAAATAGAAGATAAATGTCAAAAATCATGATTCTAATGCATAAAAATGCCTATCACCTTCATAATATCCTCAAATATTATCCTGAGTACAGCCACTTTGTTAATTGCCCAGATACTGCTCAAGCACTTTCTTAGTATCTGAAGTTTCTCCCATTTGAATTTCCCTGCATAGTTATTTTCTGATAGAATAAGATGTGAAATGTGATTTAGAATCCATGGAAATGATTGGAAAATAAAAATATGTTAGTGTTCCATTTAATAAAGTAATAACTACATAAGAAACATTGGAAAGCATTGTCTTCAAGGTATATTTTTTAGTTTTTTTTTTTAGAACTACAACTGAAAGAATAGACATTGTCTGCCCCGTTGTTCAGCTGTGAGGATACAAGGACTTCTTGTCGGGAAAATAGAAGAACTCAAAATAGGTATCAGTTGTAGTTATAATATTTGCCAGATCCAATACACATAAAATAATAATGGAGGCAGTCATCTCTAAAGGCTGACTGACAGCAGACCAGCTGAGCTAAGACAATAAAAGAAAAAAAAAATTTTTTTTCCAAAAGAAAAAGAAACTGGGAACCAGCCAGCCCACTGGTTAAGAATCAAGGGCTCAGTTGGGAGCTAAATGGGAAGCACAATACCACAGGACTGATGGTCTGAGCAAAGTTAAAACAAAACAAAACAAAAATCTAAGTCAGAGATAGAGAGAGACTCTAAGACGTAAACATGCTATAGCTCTTCAGGGGTAAAGGGTTTTTCCACTAAGGATGACCTTTAGAATGTTCCTGAATCAGTGCAATTTAAAGGAAAGCATCTAACGTCTACTAGGGATAGTTTGATTATTATTTCTTAAATCTACTACTAAAAATTTATTCAGACATTTATCCTAAGGGCCAATGGTTATTTTCTGTGTAGCTTATGAACCTAAACATTTGCCAAACAAAGCACTGAAGACTGGTCTTGTGGTCAGGTTTAGTGAGCCTTTGTCCAATATTTGAGAAAAGAATAATAAAAAAATTTAGTATGTTCTGAAAAAAATGCTTCAGACATTTAGCTAAAGAACTGGTAAATCTAGAAGTTGTAGCTCTATGATCTTTAACTTTTTTTTTTATTTGCATCTCAGTAGCTTAGGAAGTTACTGGGTAAATTACAAGTAACAGTTTTGGATTGTTGCTCAATCCAAGTAAAGACTATAGTCTCTGGGCATATATGGTTCTGTGATGGCATAAAAATAAGAATTTGGTTTAGAGCTTTTACCTTTCACTTGTCATAAATTTAATATGTTGACCTTTAATGTTTAAGTACATATGGAATTCAATTTCCATTTCTTAAAAAAACCACAGATATGTAAGAAAGTATCACTGAAGAAGTTACCAAGTGATGTTTACTAGTAAGCTTACTTATTTTTCAAACTGATACTGGTTATGTTTTTCTTAAAAGTATTCACTAAAAATTCTTATCAGAAGAAACAGACTTGATCTGAGAAACTCCATAAGTCTAAAAGTTAAAAGCAGTGCTCAATCATTGCTGTAAACTTGGAGGAACTTGGTATTATTTTTGGGATTCGATTTTTCTCTATTTTAAAATGAGTGTGTTGAGCGTTATGTATAAAGGAGGCAAAATAAAAGCAGATTACAGAATCATCATCAAATTCTAACAAATATGAACACATGCATGGAGCTCAGCAAGTTTTTTTGTCATTGAAGTACAGTCTCTTCTTTTTTTCCTAAAATGATGGCTATGCAAAGAAAAAATATAGCTTTTATTCATCAAAGAATGGTTCCCAGGTTGCTGTCTGAATCCCCTAGAGGCCATAGTGGGGAAATGAGGTAAGCAGAAAAACAATCCTCACTATATTCACTGATACATCCCTTCTCCAACACACACACACACACACACACACACACACACTCTCTCTCTCAATTAGAAGGATTAGATAAACAGATAGAAAGACACTTGAAAAACAAAACAAAAACCTTACCAATCACCAAGGATATCAGTATCTCAGAGCTTTAAGCTAGAAATAGTACAGGTTCGAGAGTAGCCTCCTTCGAGAGTAGGATACACTTCTGTCTACGTTTATTCAACTATTTATCAGGATATTTAATAGTATCCCCAAAAAGATTTCAGATCCCAAGTCTCCCCCCATACCCCCCAAAAAGGCATTGAGTAATCTTAAATTACCAGTCTCCATGCCATTTCCTCCACCACACCCTCATGGTGTGGAAAAACAGGCAGCTAGAAGAGTCTTCAAGTTATAGCTCAAAAGAACATTTCTTTTTTCTCTGATAAGGTAGAAAGTGGCAAGGAGACTGTAACTGAATTTTACTAGACCCAACAGAAGATAAAGTTACCTTCTATTTATATACAGGTCTGAGAAGAGAAAAATATGGAATAAGAGAATAAGAAAAATATATTAAAAATGACTGAAGAATACAGTCTAGAAGGAAATATAAGTGAAGAAAAAGAAACCCTAATAAAACCATGAATTTAGAAGTTTCAGTTTATAGATAAGATGATAAAACAACAATATGTCAATAGTTAATTAGTCAAATTTTGGACTAAAATAATACCGTTACTAAAACTAGTATTCAGATTGTTGTGAGAAAGAAACCAGCAGACACAGCTGAAAATCAAATTGCTCTCAGAGAAGAAAGCCCTGAGATAATCGTTTTGTCTTTAGAAGGAAGAAAGTGATTCAAGTACTTAGAGAGAAGACAGAAATGTGGCAGAAAGGTAACACATTACTGACTTTTCTTGCCTAGACTACAGACCAAAATATTCAAAAAAATTAAGATAAAATTTAAAAAAATCTTTGACATTGAGAAAATTCTGAATATGCAAACCAAAGATATTGGTGATGAACATGAACAATATTGATGCTGAATATCTTATATACGTTTTAATTTTATGGGGTTAAAAAAGTGATCTAAAGGAAGAAGAATTATAAATGGCCTCTATTCTCAAATACAGAAGACACTACAGAAATGTTTAAAACATTCTGAAGGAAATAATGAGACTATATACTTGGTGGAGCCCTGGTGGCGCAGTGGTTAAGAGCTATAGCTGCTAACCAAAAGTTCGGCAGTTCAAATCCTCCAGCTGCTCCTTGGAAACCCTATGGGGCAGTTCTACTCTGTCCTAAAGGATCACTATGAGTAAGAATCCTCTCAACGGCAATTTTTTTGGGGGGGGAGAAGGGGCAGTGACTAAAATGATGGACTGCTAACTGAAATATCAGCAGTTTGAAAGCACCAGCAGCTCCGAGGGAGAAAGGTGGAGCAGTCTGCTTCTGCAGAGATTTACAGCCTTGCAAACCCTGTGGGGTCACTATGAGTCGGAATCGACTGGATGGCAGTGGGGACACAAACTGGGCTACTGAACTACGTGCTCCTCAAAAAACTGTCAGGCAACAGGCATCACAAACACACAAATACTCATGGAATATCACAGGAATGAGTATTTCTAGGTGGGGGCCAATAATGATGTACAGCCAAGGAAGAAATGAAGAATTTAAAGAACTGATAGTGAGCACTGCGTTTAATCAAACACGGAACTAAAATGAAACACTTAGGGTAATTATAATTAAAATGCAAGTTAGAACCTGCCAGTTAAAAAAAAAAACTGTGTCTATGAAATGTGTATCATTTTTGTTAGTTGCCATCAAGGGCATTCCAACTCAGAGTGACCCCGTATGTGCAGAGTAGAACTGCTCCGTAAGGTTTTCAAGGCTGTGACCTTTCAGAAGCAGATTGCCAGGCCTGTCTGCCGAGGAGCCTGTGAGTGAATTTGAACCACCAGCCCTTTTGTTAGTAGTCCAGTGCGTAACCATTTGCACCACCAGGAACATATATTATTAAATGATAATTTTCAAAAGAGGGTTAAGTCCTTATTCTCATAGAGATAGAAAATAAAAACGCGTTAAAAATGTATTTACCTCATTAATTACTTCGGGAACCTGGCAGATGTTACAAACTTTTCAAAAGAGAATCTGAAGAACAGCGACATTTATAGATAAGGGATATTGAAAGGAATGTGCATAT
Source organism: Trichechus manatus latirostris (assembly GCF_000243295.1). NCBI lineage: Eukaryota > Metazoa > Chordata > Mammalia > Sirenia > Trichechidae > Trichechus > Trichechus manatus. The sequence continues at coordinate 17,044,365 of NW_004443980.1, forward strand.
GGAAGCAGCATTGGTTTGGCCACAGCAGGGAAAAGAAGTCGCTTGAATCTCTACTGGACAAGACAGCATGGTAGTGGGTTATAGGCAATAATTATTTTGCATTGCTATCAGCTAGCTTCAGTTTACAGAATTGTAAAAACAGCTGCTATAAAATAAGAATCAGATAACCCAGACAGGTGATCTATAGATGCATAATTTTCCACTGAAGAACAATTTCTCCCTATAGGTAAACTCACACACACAATAAGCTCAGGAGTAAAAGTGTTAACTTACTTTTCTGTTAGAGCAAGGAATTGATTATCCAAATTAAAACATAGAGTATAAAATTGACACATCATAATTCCAAGATCTGTTGTTTTTTTTTTTATGTTTATTCTTTTAGCCTTTAGAGGAAGCACTTCCTCAGAGGTAAAAAGGTTGATTCTCTTTAAAAATAAAGTGAAATCTTTCCTCAGCTCATCTGCGTAACAGGACACATGGCTGCTGCCAGCTCCTGGACATGGAAACTTACAGCTTCATCCTTCAAGATAAACTGGCACCATTCTTGATAGACAGTCTAAAAATCTCCAGGGCGGGGGGTTATTTACCTGGGTTGGACCACTGAACATACAAGCACAGAATTTTCCTGGTCACATGCAGCCACATGCCTGGGGAAGGTTAGGGACTTCAGACTGGTGAACCAGGACTGCAGGACAGCTAACTTCTTCAGGTCTCTAATATCACCTGAGTTTTCCACCTGCTTCTGCTCATCAAGCCCTTTAATTTTAGTTATCCTTAAGCACAACTAAATATGAAAATTCATCCTATCTTCTTGCTTTTCTTCTTGCCCTTTGATTCTTCTTTACACCGCCACTCTCTCTCCCAAACGTTTGCATCTGTTTTCTAGAATCCATCCTTCAGTAGAAACCTCTATCTTAAATCCTAAACCTCTGCACACAATTTTCTCTGAACATAGTTGACATAATTTGAGTTTGACTCTCAGGCTCAGCACACTAATCTCCCCTGCTGCTCTCCTAAAGGAAACATGCTATTCTCTCATCCTCCCACACAGTAGTGAACATGGGAGTCAAAGATGACATTGGTGTTCTCCTTGCTCCCTATTTCCAATTTCAGATGGTTATTCCACTGTCCTCACATATAGGCACTTCCCTACTGAGATTTATGACATCAGACTACAACAATGTCTATTGCTACTTGTTACCTCATCTACAGAGTTTTCATCCCTTATTCATAACGGATGTTGGCATCTAGCTCACAGTATTCTCTACACCAGGACTTTGAATTATCAGAATAAATGTGAACAATCCAATCCTTCACACTCAACATTTCTCTACCAGGATACTATTGATCTAACCCTTTCATCCTCATTTCTTTTGGGAAGCCCTGGGTTTATCAGAAGCTCAGACTACTCCATCTCTGTAAATTTAAATGCTAACCTATAATCTCTGATTATAACTTCCTCTATCCTCATCCTTTCAATTCGTATTCTAAGTAAATCTCTTTGACTTTACTGACGTTTGGGTTTCCAAAACTGGTCTCTCTTTTGTCCCCACCTGTCACCTTCTCCTTGGTTTCTTTTTCTTTCCTATCTGGTACAGACCCCATGATGCAACTCAACCGTTCTATTGTGGCATAATCAATTGCTTTGTACCTCACTCTCTACTACACTTGCCCTTGTAACTTTTTTTCCCCCTTGGATCAATACAATCATTCAACACTTCTCATTTTACATCTGGACTGCTAAACACTTCTGGAAAAAAATCACATGGCCGTATACATTGGAGCCACTTTAAACTCAAGGTCTCTATTATTGGGTTGTCAGTACTAATCACCAGCAATTTTACTTTTTCATAGTCATCTGTCTTTCCAATATTTTAAAGTAAGATCTTCCGAATATTCACTACTTGCCTCAAATCCCTTTTTGGAACTCCCTGCAGAGTCCAGGAAGGCTGATGGTTTTCCTTTACTTGAGCCTGAAACAAATGGAATCATTATCATAATGTTATCAGTTTCAAGAATTTATGAGGACCCATCACAAAGCCTTCATAGCATGGTTGACCCTGAGTCACTCCATGTTGTTTTTGTTCTCGTTAGTTGCTGTCAAGTCAATTCCGACTCATGGCTACCCCATATGTGCAGAGTAGAACTGCTCTATAGACTTTTCAAGGCTGTGACCCTTTGGAAGCAGATGGCCAGGCCTGTCTTCTGAGGCACCTATGGATGCGTTTGAATCACCAACCTTTCCGCTAGTAGTCAAGTACTTAACCATTTGTGCCATACAGGGACTTTGAGTCATCTCATATATTCTAGAAATTTTGATAGTTATGGATTACTACTTTTAAAATTAGGAATACCACATTTAAATAAAAAAGAACATTAGAGAAGATAAAATAAACCCAGAGATAAGAATTGTTCCTTCTAAAATTACATAGATATTAATATTACAGATATTTGAAAGGTTGTGATAAATGATCTGCTCTTGTATTCTTCTTGGTGGTGACAGAAACTGGACTACTGGACATATAAAAGCAGTAAATTTATGAACTGCAAATAACGACTGAGTCAATCAAATTATGAGATGGATGAAATATGTTAAAATCAACAATCTCTTTACTGAGCCATCAAACAGAGTCTCTAATGGTCAGCTTTCTGTAGGCGAGCCAACTGTCCTAGAGGGTAAAGCAGTTGTCAGTTTTCTTTCTAGTAGATGAAGGATGCTTAATTGGAATAGCCCAACTAAGCACTATGGCTTCTAAAGAAAAGAGTCACTATGTCAGAAACTGGCTGGCCCCAAAGAAAATAGGAGATGAAATATATTCTCAAAGAGTCATGGGGCAAGTGAAAAGTAGAGAATTAAAATTTCTTCAATAACTTGATGCTAGGTAATGTGCGAAAATTTTACATTGTCTCATTTAATCTTATGATTGCCTTTTGAAATTAGTATTATTATCTTCAAATTATAGATGAAGAAACAGTAAAGAAGTTAAGTAAAACATATAAGCCCATTTAGCTAGTAAGTGGAAGAGCATCGGATAGGCAACTATTAGAGATAATGTGCCATTCTCTTATAATTCTAAGCTTTATTTTATATACGTCTTTGCCTTTTTTCCATTGAAAGTCTGCAAGGTTTTCAATTTTCTTTTGGAAATAAGATTCAAATTCTCTTGAAATTTTTGAATAATATTTTTAAACGTATGGAGTTAGTATAAATTAACAATTATTTTCCTACGAAACTCACATTACAGGCTGTTTCCTTTTAAAATCTGTGTGCTGCATTCCAAAAGCCCATTTTCAAGTTACTTGATTGTACTTTGGCTTGTATTTTCCCTTAGAAAAGAATTATAATTAATAGTTCAACTGTCAAGAACAAAAAATTGATGTTTAATCAACAACCCACAGCCCATCTGTCAGTTTGTCATATTGTAATGGCTTCCACAATGCTATGATGCTGGAAGCTATGCCACCCATATTTGACGTATCAGCAAGTTCACCATGGTAGACAGGTTTCAGTGGAGCTTCCAGATTAAGGTAGACAAGAAAGAAAGATCTGGCAATCTACTTCCTTAAATTAGCCAATGAAAATCTTATGGGTCACATCAGGATATTCCCCAATATAGTGCTGGAAGATGAGCTCCCTAGGTTAGAAGTTACTCAAAATTAACAGTGGTCACTACAATGAACTCAAACATACCAACGAGTGTGAAGATGGTGCAGGATCGAGCAATGTTTTGTTCTGTTGTGCATGGGGTCACAATGAGTTGGAGCTAACTCCGTGGCAACTACAACAAGTCAACAATAGAAATAAATTTTAGTTAATTCTATACCATGAAGTATCATCTAGTATGTTTCTGTAGAAAAATGCACTTTGTGATCCAAGTTGATACAACAAGAACCATTTACCTAAATTCATTGAATTATCAGCAACTTTTCCCCCAGCCTGCTGGACTGGAAAAAAGGCAAACCCTCTACTTACAAGTACATGTTAGTAAATTCTGACACCCGGGAGGCCAAGACATGGGGAAGAAGATGTGTATAATAAAGCTGAATGTGCAGACTCCTGAAATTGTCATTTTCTGCAATGAACCAGGCTGGTATCTGCTCAAGTCCTGGGCCAGCAGCCCACTGCCTGAAAAACCATGGTCATGATACACAGATGAATCTTTGATTATTGGCAGTGTATCTAGACAGTTAGCTAGAACATGTACATTACATGCTTCTTGTTTGTCTCTATCATCAATACTATATAGCTTAAAAAATCTGGACATAACCTTGGGAATGTGGCCAGAATATTTAATTTATCTATACAGAAAAAAGCTTGAGAATTCTCATACCAAGAAAGAAACTATTTGTAAATCTTATTCCTGTTGTAGAAATTATAGTCTAATGTCTATATTTATTTTAGTTCCTTAGACATTATATTTATTTCAAAAGTAAAACTTATTTGGTGCTTGATTAGATTATATGCACGTGAAAAGTTAGTGAACTGATAGATTATGTTCATGTGAATATTTTCAAACCATATCAATAAAGGTGAAGATTCAAAAAAATGTATGTGTGTGTGTATATATATGTATATGTGTATATGTAAGTATCTTTTAAACGCTAAAGAGAAAAAGTTCACATATAAAAGTTGCTGCAATATGTAGGGCAAGTCTAGTGTTGTCTCAGTCTAATACAACTTAAAAAGTTCTTAGATGATTCTCCTTCTGACATTTGAATAGACCAAAAACAATAGAAATTGAATGATCCTGCCTTCCAATATTTAGCCTGAAATACTGACAAGTGTACCTGATGTATGATGCTCCCATTGAGTGAAGTATAGAGTTCTTGTCTAAAAGATAACGAAAACCAACTTCTAAAGAATCTAGAAAGTTACTTCCCTTTCTCGCTCCCTTTTTTGGCTTTCCTTTTAAAAAGTAAAACCGTTCATCATTTAAAGGAGATAGTTGTCAGGGCTTAGTCTTACAAAGAGCAGTTCAAGAATAGCTGCACTCTCTGTGTGTTGCTTTTCAGACAACGGTATTTTTTTTTTTTAATCTCATATATCATTTATAATTTTCTAACATTCCATACAGGATCACAGATTTTGTCAACTTTTTTTTGAGTGAGGAGCTAAAAGAAAATAGTAAAAGAAGCGCAACTAAAAAGTTGCCCTACGAGCTTTGACCCAGGATCTGTACAGCTAACATTTCTACTCTGTAAAACCCTCATCGGAGTGGAATAATCAAGGGAGAGTGAGGTCAAACAAAACTAAAGTATGCTAGAGGCATCTTTCTCATTTAAAAAGCACTTAAATGTGTATTGGAGCCCTGGTGGTGCAGTGCTTAAAAGCTAGGCTGCTAACCAAAAGGTTGGCAGTTCAAATCCACCAGCTGCTCCTTGGAAATCCTGTGGGATAGTTCTACTCTGTCCTATAGGGTCACTAAGAGTCTGAATCAACTCAACAACAACAGGTTTGGTTTAGTTCTTTTTTTTTTTTTTATTAATGTGTATTACTACTACAGATCTTTCTGGTCATTCTTATTGTTACTAAAAACTAAAAGCATTTAGTTTTATTTAGCTAAAAGCTTGAAGTATTTACTGCTGTTTATCACTCCACATAACCTTGCAATATCCAAATAAAGGATAATTTTTCAGTGACAATATATTGAAGGCTACATTACTTGGATAGGTGCTATTCCCAAGGAGTTTTATCTTCAGTGAGGAATTAAAACAAATAATTATAGTACCATGGAATAGGGTTAATATAGTGGTACACACTAAATGCAAAAAGGATTAAAGGACAATGCAGTAAATTTTGAAAACTGTATCTTAGAGAAAGCATAAGGCTTTGTTAGTTTTAAAGAATATATATGGGATTCCTTATATATTCTTTTTTATCCGTATTATCCCCAAATTCACTGATCTGATAAATTCCTTTTTTTGCTTTCTTTCCAGAATTATTGAGCTCGTTTGTAATATAAATTCAGGGGATGGTTTTTCAATCAGTTCTTTAAAACTCTTGATAAATGAACTCTTCAAAATTCACCCTTGACTGTAACTAACTATGCACAAACACCAGAAGATAAACTAGATAACCGTGAGTTCCTAAAAATTAAACACTTATGCTCATCCAAAGACTTCACCAAAAGAGTAAAAAGAAAAATAACAGACTGGGAAAATTTTTTTTGGCTACAACATATCTGACAAGGGTCTAATCTCTAAAATCTATAAAATACTTCAACACTTCAACAACAAAAAGATAAATAATCCAATGTAAAAGTAGGCAAAGGATATGAACAGACATTTCACCAGAGAAGACATTCAGGGAGCTAACAGGTACATGAGGAAATGCTCACAATCATTAGCCATTATAGAAACACAAATCAAGACTACAATGGGATATGATCTCGCTCCAGCATTACTGGTACTAATCAAAAAAACAGATAATAACAAATGTTGGAGAGGTTGCAGGGAGATTGAAACTCTTGTGCATTGCTGTTGGGAATATAAAATCGTACAGCCACTATGGAAAATGATATGGCACCTTCTTAAAAAGCTAGAAATAGAAATACCATAGGATCCAGCAATCCCATTCCTAGGAATGTATCTGAGAGAAATAAAAGCTGTCACATGAGTAGACATATTCACACACATATTCATGGCAGCATTATTCATAATAGCAAAAAGATGGAAACAACTTAAGTGCCCATCAACAGATGCATGGATAAACAAATTATGGTACATACACACAATGGAATACTGTGCAGTGATAAAGAACAATGATGAACCTGTGAAATGTCTCACAACATGGTTGAATCTGGAGGGCTTTAATAAGTCATTCACAAAAGGACAAATACTGTATGAGACCACTGTTATAAAAACTGAAGAAAAGATTTACACACAGAAAACAAACAAAATAATTTTTGATGGTTATGAGGGGAGGAGTATGGAGGGGAAATCATTAACTAGATAGTAGGCAAGTATTAACTTTGGTAAAGGCTAAGACAGCACACAATATAGGGGAAGTAAGCAAAACTTGATCAAAACAAAGTCATAGAATCTTCCTAGACATGTCCAAACACTTTGAGGGATCAAGTTACTAGAGCTAAGGGCTGGGGACCATAGTCTCAGAGAATATCTAGGTCAGTTGACATAACACAGTTCGTAAAGAAAATGTTCCACATCTTACTTTGATGAGTAGTGTCTGGGGATTTAAAAACTTGAAAGAGGCCATCTAAGAAATATCTTTTTTCCCATCCCATCTGTAGCAAAGGAGAATGAAAAAAAAAACAAACAAAGACACAAGGAAAATAATAGCCCAAAGAACTAAAAGACCACATGAACCACAACCCCCACCAGCCTGAGCCCAGAAGAAATAGATGGTGCCTGGCGACCACCACTGACTGCTCTGGCAAGGATCACAATAGAGGGTCCCAGACAGAGCAGAAGAAAAATGTAGAAACAAATTCAAATTCACAAAAAAGACCAGACTTACTGGTCTGACAGAGACTAGAGCAACCCTGGGACTATGGCCCCCAGATACCCTACTAACTCAGGGCTGCAACAACTCCTGAAGTCCATTTTTCAAAGATCAGACAGGTCTATAGAACAAACAATGGCACATGTGAGGAATGTGCTTCAATTCAATCAAGCATACAAGACCAAGTGGGCAATACCTGCCCAGAAACAGGGATGAGAAGGGAGGAAGGCACTGGAAAGCTGGGTGAATGGACACAAGGAAGCCAGGGCAGAAAAGGGGAGAGTGTTGGCCCGTTATAGAGATTGCAACCAATGTCACAAAACAGTTTGTGTATAAATTTTTAGAATGAGAAACTAAATCGCACTGTAAACTTTCATTTAAATCACAATAAATTAAAAAAAATTACCCTTGAGGTTTTATGTTTTATTTAAGTGAAAATAGGAAATATTCTAGGACATGGTGGATAATTTTGAAAAATCTAATTATATCTTGTTATCTAAGAAGTTCCCATTATTGGCAATGCTGATTATACTCAAATTCAAACTGTATCTAATATCCTTGGTTTTGTTAACAACAAGTTTTTTGGTTTTGGTTTTGGTTTTGTAAGTATCCATTATCACCTGAAGTATCTTTCATTTCAGGATGGGTCCATGACCAATTTAATTTAATGTTTCGATAAGTTTCACGTCTCATGTTCATGTTTCCTTTTGTAAAGCTTTATTTTGTAGTGTGCAGAGATCAATTTAAAAATCAGCTTTGGGGAGGAAAAGTTCAGCTCTGCCTAAATGAAGAAGCTGGCAAATCCTCCCCCCCAAAAAAGCAACGATGAAACTGAAAAAATGATGAAAAATAACGAACGAACAAACAAAACTATTTTCAGCATTCTAGAATTCAACCAAAGACATACAAAAGTCTGGGAAATATTTGTGCTTGAAAAACTGTTGACCTCAGATAAGACAGTGGGAGTCTGTGTCCTTCTTGCCTAGTGTAAAAACTGTTTGGGGTAGTGTCTGACCTCTTTCAACCCCACAAGTGTGAAGAAGACCCAAGATCAACAGTGCAAGGCTGACTCCTATGAGGTGGAGGCCAGACAAACCTCCTCTCTCCTCCATCTTTACTAATTTTGACACCAACTGTTGCTTGCACAGCATTCTCTGCTTCTCTGCTGGGTTCAATAATTCATTGTAATGGCCACACAGAACTCACAGACCATACTCACGATTATGAGGTTTATTAAGGAAGTAAGAATTTAGGCACAGGAACAATCAGGATACAGTTCTTCCATCAGGACAGTCTCTCCCCAGCTGCACTTATAGGCACGCTTCTCCCTGACCCTTAGCCTCTGCCCAAAGGCACTCAGCTTTCTCTCTCCATGGACCAGGAAGCCCACCACACAGTCTCTTGCTTCTCGGTTCTGCTGTCGGGTCTCTCCAGCCACCACTTTTCATCGTCTTCAAGGTTACAGCTCTCTCTCTCTCTCTCTCTCTCTCTCTCTGTCTCCTGCTTCCAGAAGCTTCTCAGTACAGGGATCCCAGATCCAAAGGACACGCTCTCCACTCCTGGCTGTTCTTCCTTGGTGGTGGTAGGATCCTCCTCTCCGCTCTGGAATTGGCTCTCTTTTAAGGTAAAATTGACCAATCCCTTTGGTGGATCACAATTAACTTATCACATAGTTCACCCAGTCACCTGAGTGGGAGTTACAGGACCATGGCTAGAACGGCACATACAAATTTATCTAATTGCACCGCACCTAGAAAGTTGCACCCTCTCCATCACTACCCAAGCATGATAGGTGCAGAGATTCTGCCAGATTGGGGAAGACTGTTAATACTTGCAGCTGCACTGCCATAGTTGAAAAGGGATTACTTCTTTGAAGTGTTGGGCAACGTCCGTGCCTAGCAACATTGTCAGTATAAATGACACCTTGAAGGCTGATGAGTGAGGAGGAGCAACATTTCTTCTAGCCTAAGGCTGTGGCTGTGGTTGGGGAAAACATAATCCTATTTGAGGCTGCACGCATGTGCAGTGGAAACTGGAGATGGCCTAATAACTTCACATAGTCCTGGATGACCCTGATGCTGTGTACATGTACATCGGAGAAATAAAACAACCCAGTGGGGGGGAAAAAAAAAAATAGGTAGAATTGAAAATGGCCTGAATATTTAGTCTAGTCCCTTACCCACACAGTGATCCATCACCAGAAGATAGAAGTTTACTGCCTCAAGACGTTTAAATATAGCTTCTGGCCAGTCATTGGCTGACCACTAAGCAATATAGACACTGGAGTAATTCCTAAGAGTCCAGGCTTAAAAGCAAGTATTTTATCAGCAATAGCAACAACCAACCAACCAACCAAAGAACTAAGCAGAGCCATCATGGTCACACACCACAAAAATAAACAGAATTCATAGGTTTAGCCCAGGCAGGTTACCAAACAACAGGTAAAAAAAAATTGGCACCAATAATAGTATTCAGTGGAAAAATGGGAAACCAGAGCCGTTATAATATATCTAACATGTCCAATACTCAACAAAAAATATGAGACATGTAATGAAACAGAAAAGTATAATCCATGCTGGGTAGGGAAGGGGCAGTCAATAGAAATTGTCTCTGACTGTCCGTAAGTGATGGATTTAGCAAAGTCTTCAAAGTAGGCATTAAGTCTCTCTGTCTCTAATTACTTATTCTTTAAATAATTAAAGAAAAGTGTGATAATAATCAATAAACAAACGAGGATTATAAAGAGATGCAAATATACAAATGAATCAAATGGGAATTCTGGAGTTAAAGATAAAAAAATACACTAGACATATTCAACAGCAGATTGAAGACAATAGAATAAAAAGTCACTGATCTTGAAGAAAGAACACTAGAAATGATCTAATCTGAAAAAGAGATAGAGGAAAAAAAAAGATTGAAGAAATATGATCAGAATCTGGCAGATGTATGACATAACCGTCAGAGGTACTAATATACATGTAGTAGGCCTCCCAGAAGGAGAGGAGAGAGAGAAAAGGGCAAAAAAAAAAAAAGAAAAGAAATAATGCTTTCAAACATCCCAAATTTAATAAAAAATATTAATTTATACTTTCAAGAAACTCAGAGGTCTCAAAAGAATAAGTAAAAACAGACTCACCTCTAGATAAATAACAGTCAAAATGTTGAAAGCTAAAGACCAAAAAAAATATCAAAAGCCACAAGAGAATAACAATTCATCACGTATAGGGAATCATCAGTATGATTAGTGGTTGGCTTCTCATCTGAAACAACGGAGACAGAAAGGAAGTAGAACGACAAATTCAAAGTGATGAATTTAAAATTAAACAAAAGAAAAAAAAAACCCAAGAATTCTATATCCACCAAAATTTTTCTTCATGTGTGAAGGTAAAATAAAGATATCACTGTTAAACAAAGACTTGGAGAAGTTGTTACTAGTGGTCTGCTAGTAACCAGAAATACTAAATGAAATTCCTTAGGCTGAGAAGATAACAGACTGTGACTCAAATTCACAGAAAGAAATATGAAGCACTGGAAATTGTAAATGTGTGGGTAAATATAAAAGGCTCTGAAATATATATTTATCACTTAATATCTTAAATTCTTTAAAACACACATACATAAATATAGTGGTTAAGAGCTCAGCTGCTAACCAAATGGTTGGCAGTTCAAATCCACCAGCTGCTCTTTGGAAACCCTACGGGGCAGTTCTATTCTGTCTGTAGGGTTGCTGAATTGGAATCGACTTGACGGCAACAGATTTAGTTGGTTTTTTTATACCTCACTAGTTCTGTTCCTCTAGAGACCCCTAACTAAAGACATAAATTTTTTTTTTTTTTTAATTATGCTTTAGATGAAGGTTTAGTTTCTCATTAAACAACTAATACACATATTGTTTTGTGATATTGGTCGCCAAACCCACAACGAGACACAAAATTTTTGGTGGAAATGTTGGTACCCTCCAAAAGAACACACTTTGGCATTTGAAAGGGTGTGAGTACCTCGTGCCTCTCTACATCCAATATGTGCATCCTTCCCTCCCCCCTCCCCCCCAAAAAGCCTACCAGTCAATATTTCCTACTGTCTAAAAAGGAACTAAATCAATCCTTCTCCTCCAGGGAAAGGTGATCTTGAAAAAAGTTCTACCCAATAGCAGAAAAAAAAAAAAAATGCTAATAACTTTAATTAACAACATAGTTCTTCCTTTATAATATAAAAATAAGCAGCAGTTAAGGACCACCAGAGATTTATGTAAAATATTATTACATAATAAAAGGTCAAAATAGCAAACATAAAAACTGACCTTAAGAAAATCATAAATGCTTTTGGTAACAGAAGAAAAATTTCTAATTATAAAAGATGAAGTATTGACATATGTAGCAAAATAGATAAAGTTCAAATACAGTTTGCTGAGTGAAATAAACAATACTCAAACAAGAGAAATCGGACTACATACTCCATGATTCATTTATATTTATTCTAGAAAAGAAAAATCTATACAGGTGGAGGACACATCAGTGGTTATCAAGGATTGGTGGTGTGAGAGGTATTATCTACAAAGGGGCAGCACAAAATACTTTTTGAGGATTGATGGAACTGTTTTGTATCATGATTGTATTAGTGATCACATGACTCTATGCATTGGTCAGAACACATAGAACTATAAACCACAAAGATATCATTATTGCATGGAATTTTTTTTTTTTAATTTAAATTTTTGATTAGCACCTTCACAAAGATTTGGGGAAGACAGCATATTCCTAAAACAAGAAGAAGAAGCTACTAGAATGAAAAAGCATTCAGAAAATAATAACAAATGTAAGATACTCAAAATATTACTGCTGAATTAAAAAAAATATCACAGAATAACTTAGAAGCCCTCTCTCTCTCTCTCTCTCTCGTTCGCCGTTCCTCTCAGTACACGTGTCTGTGTGTGTTGGAATGGAAAGTTTGGAGAAGTACATTAGGTGAGCCAGTCCAGTTGTCATGGGAACATTTAAGAGATTCAGAGGAAAATAAATACAAACGACAAACGTTTGGAAAATATGAATGCAAAATTAAGAGACATGGGTAATTTTATCCAGAATGTACAAGACCCATGTAAAATAGATTCCCTAAAAAAGAGCAGGGAAAATGGAGAAGAAAAGAAGTAATATATTTTAAAAAGAAAAACAACATTTCATCATTTTCAAATTGAAGTTACAATTAAATGCCGAGCAGGGAAAAAAAAAAAAAAAAGACAAAAATGCTTCCAGAGTGGAAATTGGTTTCTGAAGAAAAGAATAGAAACTGGTTCATAAGTTTCTTTTGTTTTAAATTTCATCAGATGAATTGAATCAGCTCATTTTCTGTGTGTGTACAATAACTGGCATAAAAAAAAAATTGCCTACAGTTCCACTTTCCAGGGCTAATACTCTTTTCTAAGAAATAAAACATGGCTAGGTACAGGATTTTTTTTTTCCTTTGGCATCCTAAGTAAAATAAAAAGTAAGAAACAAGAGACCTATTTTTTTATCCAAATTCCATCCTAAAGCTTTATATCTGCACCATGTAAAACTTTTCCCAATATGATGTCTGAGTGACTAATATTTTGGAAGGTTTAGTCTGTCATTGAGATCAAACACTTTTTGTGCATAGGCCTTTGTCATTAATTGATCTCATCATATAAGCAACACTATGTTTTAGTCTGATTTTTTGGAAAATACCATAATCAATGGAAATGATGATGATTAGCTCAAAAAAGTTGTTTTTTTCTGGCAAAGAGACTGTCGGCAAAGCCTCTGGTAGAAGCTGCCATTATTAGCAGGTGCACTGGACTCTAGACTTGTTACTGGATTATAACACTTGATATTGCTTTGGGTGATAATGTGTTTGTTGAGGAGCTTTTCCTCTGAAAGCAAAATATAGAACATAGAACAATATGTTGCTTGTTAAGCTTAAAATGCTTAAAATCGCACTGATAGTTACATGTCTGTAACATAAGTCATATGAAGAATATGAAAAGAAAATCATTAAAAGAAAAATATTATTTAGATATCAAGTGTGCAACTAAATGGTTAAGAATATTCATAAAAAAACTAATGTGTTTGACCAACTGGTTTTTTGGCATTAATTAACTAGCTCTTTCAACAACCCTAGCACAATGATTTTTTAAAAGTCCTTAGAAGTCCTAGCATGTTTCGGAATCATGAAAGAAGTGGAAAACGATACTCAATAAACTTTCAGTTAAAGCATCTTAGAACTGTTACTGGAGATTCTTTTCCCCGTTAGATGCCAATTGGCAGCTTATAAGCCAACACAGGATGTTGATTATGTGTGTTGTGTTGTATAGTGTTCAAAAAACCAACGAGTTGCCAACATTTAAAAATGAGCATATTTTACATAAAAATAGACATCCCTGGGATATACAAATGATTAACTCACTAGGTTGCTAACTGAAAGGTTGGACGTTTGAGTTTACCCAGAGGCATCTCAGCAGAAAGGCCAGGCAATCTGCTGCTGAAAAATCTGCCACTGAAAACCCTATGGAGCACAGTTTATTATTATGAGATGGGTACAGATAGAAATTTATGGTGTCTTTTGACAAATTTGAAAATCCGTAATAATGAGCCTGCCTTCCTATAATATCCTCCAGCTAAGTAGCCCTGGTGGCACAGTGGTTAAGAGCTTGGCTGCTAATCAAATGGTTGGCAGTTTGAATCCACCAGCAGCTCCTTGGAAACCCTATGTGGCAGTTCTACTCTGTCCTATAGGGCCGCTATGAGTCGGAATCGACTCAATGGCAATGGGGTTAGTAGCAGCTGACTTTGTCAAACAAGATATATACTTACTAGTCTTCCGCAGACCCTTCCTCTCATTGTCTTACGTATGACCTCTCTCTCTTGATGTGTAACGTTTGGCCACAAGAACACTTGAGTAAGTGATAATGTTCTTTGAATCATTTAAGAGATGAAGAAATGGAAGCAGAGAGGAAAAGGATCTACCAAACCTGACTTAATGCTTTAGAGCATGGACAAACCTCTGTACCACGGTCCTTCCATTCATTATACCATTTCATTTCTATTTTTTTTAAATTAAGAATCACTGCATTGTGTATATACTCAATAACAATCTATAACATTAGTCTTCCTGAAGTTATGACAAACGAGTTTATAATACTATATTGTGAATATACAGATATGAAAAAGAAATCTCAGTAGAAATTAATATGTAATACGGTTAATTATTTCATTATCTGAAAAGTTCCAACAAATATAGTAATATGCATTGCCAAGCTTTATACAGAAACTTCACCACATTCTACAGATGGGTTCATTTCTCTGCAAAATCTTTTGTAGCTATTAAACATAAGAAGGCTAGAAAAATACGTGGTTCTGAACCGTGTTTCTTGTAGCATCTGATTCTTCCAAACCAAACTGAAAACTTATGAGAACTAAGAAAGTTTCTCATGCAGAATTCTTTCTTTCATAAACAATAAAATAAAAATAAAGTGAAAAATCATTATTTTCTCATCTATCAAGTAATATTTATGATGCAGCTTATTCCAAACATAAATGAAAAAATACAGAAATATTCAAGTTTATGTTTTCTGTCTACAAAAATAACAGAAATTAAAAATAAAAAAATGGAAAAAAGATTGGGCAGAAGCACATAGCTGTAGCCAGAACCAAATTGTTTTAAAAAGTAGTAGAATACATTTAAAAAACAAAAAAGGCTCTTAGTTCACCCTAAAATCTCATATGACAGCTTTCCACATAGAGACTCAGTGTTTGACTTTTTCAACTCAGAACACTGCAGAATCTTAACAGATTAAAAAATTTTTTTCCTTTGTTCTATGCTTCAGTGCAAAAATTATTGCTTCATAATTAGTATCTATAGTTAGAGTCCCATATGCTCTGATATAGTCTGGGTTTAAAGGAATGTATGTAGTAGGGGTAGAGTGGGCAAAGAGAAATTCTTTAGCATTTATTATGACCACATGGTCCCGTCTTATCCAGTCATTGAGGGTAATAGAGGAGGATAAGATTGGCAGAATGAGTCACTTTGTTTCTGTAGAAGAATTTGTTATTTTGTTATTTTGGTCTTTCTAGGAATCGACTCGATGGCAACAGGTTTGTTTGTTTTTTGCTTTAGGATCCCTTTTCCCTTTGTTCTGGTACAAGCTCTGGCTCACCAGCACAAATACCACTAATCACAGTACCTACCACCACCACCATCACTCAGGGTGAACAAATGACCCACACTAGGCAAATCCAAATATTTGAACCCAAGAAATCTGGGTTTTCAACTCCTGCTTTGATTCTGTGAATTACCCATTTTCTCATTTTCTTGCATACCAAGAAACATAACTGAGATAGTCATCCAGAATTCTATCTCCTTATTGGAAGGAAAATGCCATTTACAAATCTTGTTTACATGAAATTTAAGGAAAGAATGCCTCAAGTTACTTTTTGTGAACTTTTCACTTTGAATCTGAACAAGCAAAAAACCTAGAAATGATGAGAAATTTCTTTTTACTTATTGTTTTCTCCTTCTTCTCAACGAAAATGGAAGGTAATTAATTACATAAGGTATTACATGAAACATTTCATTAAAAAGTCTGTGTTTAGAGAGAATTGTTGGAAACTAGGCCAACAGATATTCACCAGAGATATATTAAGTAGATAATTCTATCACTCTGAAATTTGAATCATTCCCTCAGGACTGTACAGAAGCCAATAACAATACATATTTTTACACAAATAATGCATGCCTTCCACGCTTGTTTGCCAACTGCTCCCTCCCCTTGGTGTAAAACTAAAAAAAAAAAAAAAAAAAAAAATTATCATAGTGTGCTTAGGAAAATACCTTGAGAGGGAAGCAAGCCATTGGCAAACAAACATAGGAGGCATGCATTATTTGCATAAAAATACGGTACTATTGGTTAATCTTTAAAATTGCAATAAAATATCCTCTTGGAAAGCGGCAGTTGACATATGGTGACTGAGATCCCAACAGTAAACTAAGATCCGTCAGACAAAATTGAGTTTCCTCTTTAAAGATATCATAATCTCTGAATATATTTCCTATACTGTGACTAAACTATGCTCAGATAACCAGTAGCCTAGTTTGTGGCTTAACGGTGTGTCATGAAATGCTACAAAATTGTGCTTTATCAGTTGACTTGTTGATGACCAAGTTGCCTAATTGGCCTATACAGGCAGTCCCCAGCTTATGAAGTCCGACTTACATACAACCAGTAGTTACGAACCAACCCTCATAAAGCCTTTATATTAAAAATTCGAGGTACGTACTATGGCTCATCATAACAAACGGGCATTACTTTGTGATGCATATCAAAACATCATCATTATTATTACTATATTATTATGTTAACAATGTTTTAGTAAATCTGAAAGGGTTTCTTTCATGTTTTTTATGCATAGAAAGGTATACTATATACTAAACACTAAGACAAATATTTGATTAACTAATGTTGGATACAAACTGTACCTAACTTTTCCGACTTACATGCATATTCTACTTAAAGACAGATTTAAGAACGGAACTTGTTACTAATCTGAGAACTGCCTGTATATGAACTTATTCTGAGGTCAGAAGGTAATTTCACCTAGTTAATTGCATTTTTTCAAGGATGTCTTGTAAAGTTGGCTCAATTTTTTTTGTGTTCTCGCTATTTATTGTTGTTGTTAATTGCTGTCCAAACCAAAAACCAAACTCGTTGCCGTCGAGTCAATTCCAACTCATAGCAACTCTGTAGGACAGAATAGAACTTCCCCATAGGGTTTCCAAGGAGCAGTTGGTGGATTCAAACTGCCAACCTTTTGGTTAGCAGCCAAATGCTTAACCAGCACCCCACCAGAGCTCAAAGTTGCCATCCAGTCGACTCCAACTCATGGTGACCTTATGCATAACAGAACTAAATGTTGCGTGGTCCTGCACCATCCTCACAATCATTGGTATGTTTGAGTCCATTGTGGCTAACCTGTCAATCCATCTCATTCAGAGTTTCCCTCATTTTTACTTACCCTTTACTTTTGTAGAGCAACTGGTCTTTCCTGATGATGTGTCCAAAGTAAGTGAGCTGAAGTCTTGCCATCCTTGCTTCTAAGGAGTTTCTCATTGTATTTCTTCCAAGACTGATTCATTCATTCTTCTGGGAGCCCACCCGCTGCCATCCAACTGATTGCAACTCATAGCAATCCTATACGACAGAGTAGAACTGCCCCATAGGGTTTCCCAGACTGTAATCTTTATGGAAGCAGGCTGCCACATCTCTCTCCTGCGTAGCGGCTGGTTGGTTTGAACCATTGACTTTTCACTTAGCAGCCAAGCGCTTAACCACTGCACCACCAGAGCTCCTCTGGCAGTCCAGAGTATATTCGATATTCTTTGCCAGCACTACAAATTGAGTGCATCAATTCTTCTGTCTTCCTCTTTCACTGTCCAGCTTCAGAATTCATAAAAACAAACAAACAAACAAAAAAACCCATTGCCATTGAGTCAATCCAACTCACAGCGACCTTATAGGACAGAGTAGAACTGCCCCATAGGGTTTCCAAAGAGTGGCTAGTGGATTTGAAGTGCTGACCTCGTGGTTAGCAGCCAAGCTCTTAACCAGTGTGTCACCATGCCCTAAAAGAACACTCCAATGTCTGGCAAAAGCTCTAGATTACTGTAAGATCAGTGTGTGGGAGAGAGAGCAAAAGAATAACACAACAGAATCAGTGAGACCATTTCTTTAGACCAACAGCTGTCCTTTGGGGTACTGTAGACTATATATTTTACTTACTGTCAATTTATTGTCAATATCATTACAGCATTCACTGGCACATATTTAGCAACATAGTTATTTTATTTTCATTGCCTGGAATGAGTGTGCTGGTATAGCAGAATCAGCAAGGGAGAAAAATCCCCGCCCAGCGCTTCTGAATATCAAACTGGACTGACGGAGAAAGACAGGTCACGAGACGGGAAAATGTCAGGATAAAAAAGTGTGGTGCAATGAGAGCAAAATAAATTTTTTTAAAGAGGTGCATGAAGGAAGATTAATTTATAAAACTTCTGTACCAAAAAGATTCAAACTGAGCTTTTATTGAATCATGTTTAAACTCAAGAGTTTTTCACTCATTTCCATGTTTTAAAAAATATGAAGTAACTTGCAATTGTCACAATTTACTCATATCAATTTTTTTATATACAAGCAGTGGTATTTTAGGCTGCAAAGATTCTAGATTTGCAATGAACTTATCTTTGGGAAAACACAGCAGTTTAATAAGCCTATGCTGGGGAAATTGCACCTTAAAATATTCATGCACACTTTTAACCTTTCAGTATATGTGAACTCTGCAGTTGGTTGAATACTTTGGAGGTTTTAACTCATGATACATTGTGATTAAATTGTTTTCTTAAGTTTGAGAGATTCTAGTCAGGTAGAAAGATATCAATCTGTAGACTTAAAGGAACTTTGTGACTTTTCTCAAGTGCCCTTTACATCGTTAAGTTTCTTCATTTATAAAATGGAATAATAATACTTATATCACAAGTTTTGCTATCCTAAAATATAAAACTGAATCTGAAAACAATTGTAAATGTTATAGATTCCTCATGAATTGACTGCATATTGCAATTCCTCTGTGGACACAACTACCAAGAGCCCAGGTGGCACAGTGGTTAAAGCACACGGCTGCTAATGGAAAGGTCAGCAGTTCGAAGCACCATGGGAGAAAGACGTAGCAATCTGCTTTGGTAAAGATTTACCGCCTTGGAAACCCTAACGAGCAGTTGTCCTCTGTCCTATAGGATTGCTATGAGTCAGAATCAACTGGATGGCAATGGGTTAATTCCCCATTACTGAACAACTCAATCTGAATGTCCAAGTAATACTTGAATTACAGGTTGTCCAAATATAACATACCGTATTATCCCAAATCCCTTTTTTTCCTCCAAATTCTGTTCCTGTTTTGTTTGATCTCTCTACCCACACTAAGAAAATTTATTTATCTTTTATTTCTGGGTTTTCCAGTTTTCCTCATCCAATTTTCATTATAGCCAATAGATTCCCCGTTTAAACATCAATCAAGTACATTCCCAACATGCATTCACTCAGGCA
Source organism: Trichechus manatus latirostris (assembly GCF_000243295.1). NCBI lineage: Eukaryota > Metazoa > Chordata > Mammalia > Sirenia > Trichechidae > Trichechus > Trichechus manatus. The sequence goes on from NW_004443980.1 coordinate 17,063,936, forward strand.
CTGCCATAATTCAGCAGTATATCATCTCTTACTTGAATTAATCACCTTGTCTCAAGTCTCTTTCCTGCAATGTCGATTGCACCAGTTGTTTTTCATGAATATACATCTAATCATGTGCCTCAACGTCTAAAAAAATAGTCTATGCAAAATATAAGTGCATATAGTCTTTGAAACAATAAGAACTTACCTATACTTTTAATACTAAATACACTAAGTTCTCCAACATAGATAAAATATTATTCTTTGTGCTATTATTAATTACTATTTTTAAAAGAGTTTGGAGACTGAACTTATGGGCCATTTAAAAAATTCTTCTATTTTGCCATATTAAGAAACAATAGCAGCCACGTTAACAAATTAAATGATATGAGTCAAAACTAGTTCTCCTCTGGCGCTTGTTGTCTAAAGTTCATACATCTTGGCACATGCAGTATCAACTCCCTCGCTCATATTCCCACCCTCGTACCACATACCCTGTGCCCCTTATTTGCCTTTATATCTTTAGTCAAGTTGCTCCTACTGCTGGAAAGGCCTTTTGGACATGTTTGGTGTTTAGAGTCCTAAGAATATTTAAAAGACATTTTATCAGTTAGCCATTGCTTTGTAACAACCTACTCCAAAATGTAATGTCTTAAAACAATAAGCATTTACTCTTAACTCACGAGTCTATGAAACACTGGGTAGTTTTTTCTGATCTGAGCCAGGCTCAATTGATACCAGGCCCATGTGTTTTTGGTTAGATATCAGGTTGGCTGGGGGATGGCTTTTCTAGAATAATCTCCTTGACATGTTGGACATTCAACTGGCTGACAATTGAGGTGGTGGGTATGACTTAGCCGTGCATTCCTCATCAGTTAGCAGCGTAACCGGTCCTTGTCCTCATGGTAGCTGAGCTGAGTCCTAAGAAATCAAGCAAAAGTGTGAAAGGCCTCTTAAAGCCTAAACCTGGATCTGACGCATTACTTCTGCCATATTCTGTTAGGTAAAACAAGTCACATGTCCAGCCCAGATTCAAGAGGTGAGGACATAGTTTCCAATTCTTGATGGGAACAGCTTCCAAACCAAATTTTAAAGTGTGTGGTACAGAAAAGAATGAAGGATTGGGGCCATTTTTGTAACCAATGAACCATAGTTATCAAATATATACTTAATTATATAGTTAACTGATGTTAAAAAATAGTCTAGTAGATAATCCCTCCCTTTAAGAAAAAAATCCCTGCCTAATTAATCACTTATATGAAACTCTCAGAGCACAGAAAGCTTGCTTAAAGGCCACATATAATTATTTCATCAGATCCATGTGATAAAATAATGATGTAATTATGTATTAATTACTCAACAGAGAAAATCTGTGTTTATTTTTAAAATTCAGAATTGATCACCTGTGTTTTAGAAATCTTTTAGCCGAAAGAAGGCTAAAGTTCAAGAGTATTTCAAATGGCGTTGCAGTTTATCTTTAATTGTTAACTACTGCGAAATGGCAAGAAATTTATCCAGTGCTATTAGTAGATGCAGCAGATAAATAACTTAGGATGAGCCAAATGAATTCATCAAATATGGGGAACACGATACTTCCTAACAATTAGATGTGTCCCAAAAAGACACAGGCAGCATGCTCAACAAACACAAAATCAAACAAAAAAACTACAAAAATAAGCTTCCAAAAATGAACAGACAATAGAAATAAGAAGCACTCCATAGTTCTTCCATGGATGATGAAGATTTGGTCTCTATAAGGTGGCCATGCATATTATTGTCTAAATGGAACAGTTTTGAGAGTGAAGCTATACTGATGATTGGAGAATGAAGAGGGCAGAGACGAGGCTCACATTGGGACTCTTTAGATAAACTGAGATATGGTATGTAGCTGAATGTTAAACAACTTTTTAAACAAGCATCAGTGGGGTTTACTCAGAAATTAAGATATAGTCTTTCTAATTTACTTATCTGAAGCCAACTGTTTACTCTTTTTCTGCATCATTTTTTTTTATTGTACATTAGGTGAAGGTTTACAGAACAAGTAGCTTCTCATTAAACAGTCAGTACACATATTGTTATATGACATTGGTTAACAACCCCATGACATGTCAACACTCTCCCTTCTCAACCTTAGAGGACCTTTTGTTTTTTTTTTTTTTGGTGAAAATAGACATAGCCAGAGACAGACAATTTCAGAAATTTCCACATGTACAATTCAGTGACATTACTTATATTCTTCCAGTTGTGCTGCTATTCTCATTATCCTTTTCCAAATTACTCCATCATCATTATCTTCAACTCACTGCACCCTAGGCTTCCCAGCAAACCTTTTGGGTTGCTGTTGTCATTTTGATCTCACATAGATAATTCTTTTTATTTTGTACGTTAAATGAAGGTTTATGTAACAAATAGTTTCTCATTAAACAGTTAGTACACATATTGCCTTATGACAATGGTTAACAACCCCAAGACATGTCAACACAGTCCCTTCTCAAACTTGGGTTCCGTATAACCAGATTTCTTGTCCCCTCCTGCCTTCTACTCCCTGTCCCTGGACTGCTGTGCTTCATTAGTCCCATTTTGTTTTATGGGGCTGTCCAATCCCCATCTGAAATGTCACCCTTGGGAGTGACTTCACCACTGAGCTAAAAGGGTGTCTGGGGGACATACTCTTGGGGTTTCTCCAGTCTGACAGGCCAGTAAATATGGTCTTTTTTTGTGAGTTAGAATTTTGTTCTACATTCTTCTCCAGCTCTGTCCAGAAACCTCTGTTGTGATCCTGGTCAGAGAAGTCAGTGGTGGTAGCTGGGCACCATCTAGCTGTATTGGACTCAGTCTGGTGGAGGCCTTGGTAGCTGTGGTCCATTAGTCCTTCGGACTAATCTTTTCGTTGTATCCTGTTCTCTTCATTTT
>NW_004443980.1:17066927-17079513 GCF_000243295.1 Trichechus manatus latirostris
CTTGGTAGCTGTGGTCCATTAGTCCTTCGGACTAATCTTTTCGTTGTATCCTGTTCTCTTCATTCTCCCTTGCTCCCGAAGGGGTGAGACCAGTGGAGTATCTTAGATGGCCTCTCACAGGCTTATAAGACCCCAGAAGCTACTCACCAAAGTAAAATATAGAACGTTGTTTTTGTAAACTGTGTTATGCCAATTGAGCTGGATGATCCCGGAGACCATGGTCCCACAGCCCTCCACCCAGCAATTCAGTCCCTCAGGAAGTTTCGATGTATCTATGGAGTGTTCATGACCTTTCCTTGTACAGGTTGTGCTGGCTTCGCCAGTATTCACCAAAGTTACCACTTATCTACGGTCTATTTAGTTCCCCACCCATCCCATCCCTCGTAACCAACAAAGATTGTTTCTTTTTGTGTGTAAACTTTTACATGAGTTTTTACAGTAGAGGCCTCATACAATCTTTGTTCTTTTGTGTTTGACTGATTTCACTCAGCATAATCTCCTCCAGTTTCATCCATGTTATGAGATGCTTCACAGATTCATCATGTTCTTTATCGTTGCATAATACTTCATTGTGTGTATGTTCATCTGTTGATGGTCATCTAGGTTGTTTCCATCTTTTTGCTTTTGTGAACAGTGCTGCAATGAATATGGGTGTGCATATGTCTATTCGTGTGATGGCTCTTATTTCTCTAGGATCTATTCCTAGGAGTGGGATTGCTTGATCATGTGCTATTTCTATCTTTAGCTTTCTAAGGAAGCACCATATCATTTTCCAAAATGGTTGTATCATTTTGCATTCCCACCAGCAGTACATAAGGGTTCCGATCTCCCCGCAGCTTCGCCAACATTTGTTATTTCCAGTATTTTTGATTTGTGCCAATAATGCCAGGGTGAGATGGTATCTCATTGTGGTTTTAATTGGCATTTCTCTAATGGCTAGTGATCATCAGCATTTCCTCATGTGTCTGTTGGCCACTTGAATGTCTTCTTTGGTGAAGTGTCTGTTCATTTCCTTTGCCAATTTTTTAATTGGATTATTTGTCTTTTTGTTGTAGAGGTGTTGGATTTTCTTGTAGATTATGTAGATTAGACCTTTGTCTGACTTGTAATGTCCAAAATTTTTTTTCTAGTCTGTAGGTTCTCTTTTTACTCTTTTGGTGAAGTATTTTGATGAGCACTAGTGTTTAATTTTTAGATGATCCCAGTAGTCTAGCTTATCTTCTGGGGTTTGTGTGTTGTTGGTTATGTTTTGTATACTGTTAATGCCATGTATTAGAGCCTGTAGTGTAGATCCTATTTTTTCTTCTATGAACTTTATAGTTATGGGCTTTATATTTAGGTATTTGATCCATTTTGAATTAGTTTTTGTATATGGTGTGAGGTATTGGTCCTGTTTCATTTTTTTTTGCAGACGGACATCCAGTTTTGCCAGCACCATTTGTTAAAAAGACCGTCTTTTCCCCATTTGATGGACTTTGGGCCCTTGTCGAAGATCAGGTGACTGTAGGTGGATGGATTTACATCTGGGCTCTCAATTCTGTTCCATTAGTCAATGTACCTGTCCTTGTACCAGTACCAGGCAGTTTTGACTACCAAAGCTGTATAGTAGCTTCTGAGGTCAGGTAGTGCGAGTTCTCCTACTTTATTCTTCTCCAATGGAGCTTTTCTTATCCAGTGCATAGATGTTTATTATGGTTTTGTCTTCATAATGGATCATCCCCTTAATCATTTCATAGTGTCCGTCTTTGTCTTTTATGATGGATTTTGTTTTAAAGTCTATTTTATCTGAGATTAGTATTGCTACTCCTGCTCTTTTTTGGTAGTTGTTTGCTAATTATATTGTTTTTCCATCCTTTGATTTTTAATAAATTTACATCTTTATTTCTAAGGTGTGTCTCTTGTAGACAGCATAGTGATGGATCCTGTTTGTTTTAGCCCTTCTGTCGCTCTCCATCTCTGTATGGGTGCATTTAGGCTATTTACATTCAGTGTAATTACTGATAGGTGTGAGTTTATTGCTGTCATTTTGTAGTGCTTTTTTTTGTGGTGCTGACATTTTCTTTGTTCCTCTTGCTCTCCTGGACTGAATTCCCTTTGTGTATTTTTTTAATTTCTTTTGTTTTTGTAGGTTTTGTTTTTAATGAGACTTTATGTTTTTCTACTTTATTTTGATGAGTATGTTTGTTAACTTTCTTTGTGGTTACCTTGAAATTTACTCTTATCTTCCTAGATTTGAACCAGTCTATTATTACTTGATATTGCCTTGCCCTCCTCTCCATTAGAAGTTTCTATACCTATACTGTTTATTCTCTCTTTTATTGTTCTGATGTTGTTATCATTTGCATATTAACCTCTCTGGTTCCCTGTTGTAATTCTTTTGATTTTGCATAGTCCTCAGGAGTTCATTTCCTAGTTTGGTATCTGAGTATTACAATCCTGTGTTCTAGATTCAGCCTGTGGTCTGATGTTGTTTGTTCCTAAATCAAAGGACTCCCTTTAATAATTCTTGCAAGTTTGGTTTGATTTTTTCATAGTCTCTTACTTTCTATTTATCTTGAAATGACCTAAATTTACCATCATATTTGAACGAGAGTTTTGCAAGATATATTATTCTTGGCTGGCAATCTTTTTTCTTTGAAGATTTTATATATGTCATCCCATTACCTTCTTGCCTGCATGGTTTCTGCTGAATAATCCAAGCTTAGTCTTATTGTTTCTCCTCTGTATGTGACTTTTTGTTTTTCTTGAGCTGCTCTCAGGATTCTTTGTCTTTGGTTTTTGGGAGGGTGATTATGATATGCCTTGGTGATTTTCTTTTGGGCTCTATCCTATATGTGGCTCGTTGAGCTTCTTGGATGGTCAGCTTTTCATCTTTCATGATATCTGGGAAATTTTCCATCAGCAATTCTTCAGTGATCGTCTCTGTGTTTTCTGTTTTCTCACCCAGTTCTGGAACTCCGATCACTCACAGATTTTTGCTTTTGATCGTATCCCACATAATTCTCAGGGTTTCTTCATTTTTCTTCGTTCTTTTTTCTGATTTTTCTTCAGAGTTGTATCTAAGTATTTGTCTTCAATTTTGCTGATTCTGTCTTCCATTGTTTCAGACCTGTTCCTCAGCCCTTCTCTGACACTGTCCATTTCTGAAATCTTGTTGTTTATCTTTTGTATTTCTAATTGTTTTTTTTGTATGATTTCTAGTTGTGAATTTATTTTAACATTTTGTTCCTGTATTATTTTCTTGAATTCTTCCATTTTTTTGTCTTTATTTTCCATGAATTTGTCTATTTTTTCATCATTTTTGTCTGCTATTTGCTTCAACTCTTGGATAATTCTGAATATTAGAGATTTGAATTCCCTATCAGGTAGTTCTAGTGCCTTTTCTTCTACTGGAAAGTCATCTGATGTTTTATTTTGGTCTCTTACTGGAACCATCCTGATCTGTTTTTGTATATGTTTTGATATTGTCTGCTGTCTTCGGGGCATTCAGTCGTTATTTTCCTCATTTATTGATTGTAGATTTGTTTGTTTTTGTCCTGTTTTTTTGTTTTATTTGGCTATGTCTGAGCAGGTGGGCTGTACATTCTTTGTTGTTTGTTTGTGGGCACAATAATTTTCACCTCCTTCTCTAATTGGCAGGGTCAGTCACTCAGGTATGGTACAGCAGGGTAGGTCCAGCAATAGGGGAGTTTCTGGGATGGGTTGTTTGTGGCACATACTAGGGCCAACAGGCTGGCTTGGAATCAGTACAAGGCAGGTTCCGGTAGGCTGTGCCTGTGTTGTTTGGGGGTGTGATGTTCAGCACATAGTGCAGGTAGGCAGGAAGGAGGAGGGAGATTTTGTTGTGTGGAGCTAAGATGGGTATGGGAAAGAGGAGAGAGAGGAGAGAGGAATAGGAGCCAAAAACATACACACAAACAAAAAAGTGTACTAAGGGAGCTTGCTAATGTTGTGGAGAGATGAGAGACTGAGAAATGGAGAAAAACAAAAATGAAAAAAAAGAAAAACAGTAAAAGAAAAAAATGAAAAAAATTGAGAAACTGGAAATGAAGAAAGACAAAAAGAGAAAAAGAGAGAGAAGAAAACAAAGGAAAGAAACAAGAAAACAAAAACAAAAAAACCACAGCCAAAAAAAAAAAACAAGAAAAAAGAAATGCTCCCAGGGATTTCACTGTGCATCTTCGCAGAGTAAGGGAATATCTTCCAAGCTGTGCAGCACTGCCCAACCAGAAGTGGCTCCCAAGCTAAAAAAAGAAAAGAAAACAATCAAACAAGGAAATCAAAACAGAAAAAATCAGAACAAACAAAAAAAGCCCAGGGCCGGGAAGCAGTTCCAAGCAGTGCCTTACAGCTCCCCAGGAAGACGCAAATAAGGCCATTGGTGCCAGGCATTTGAAAGAAAGGAGCGGGAGGTTGTGAGAGGTAAGGAAGAAATCTAATAAAGCTGAAAAAAGCAACACCAGCAGCCAACAAATGGCACTCAGGGAGCCGGCCAGTGAGGGCGGACAGAATCCAAGCGACCCTGGGGGGAAGCCGGTGATTCTCCAGCCAAGAGACTGTGGCCACAGAAGCAGAGGAGGCCAAGTGGGACGTGCGGTGAAGAAGGGCGGGGGGTGGGAAAGTGTATATTGTTGGTTACTGGTTGTTCTGTCTCCTGATGGAAGCTCCGCGAATCTGCTTTCTTGTACCTCCTGTTCGCCAATCTCCAATAAGAGTCCAAGATGGTGGATCCGTGCTGCGTTAGCTAATAGAGGACCTCTGCATATATCTCTCCTCTCTCCCTCTTCTTGGTCAGTTTCTTATTCCATTTGGTGCTTGGGGAATTATTTATCTCTTCATTGGATGCTTCGAGTTTCAGGACTGACGTGTGACCCTTTTGGACTTAGTTTTTCAGATCTTTGCTGTGGAGGGACAGTGTGGTGCTTCTGACTATAGCACCATGTTGTGCAGAACCTCTTGAGTGACTTGGATTATTTTCTTTGTACTTATTTTCATTTAATTTGTACTCCAACTGTCACTTTTACTTTCTTACCTCATATTGTTATTTTCAGTTGCTGTAGAGTTGGTTCAGTCTCATGGTGACCCCATGAACAATAGAACAAAATGTTGCCCAGTCCTGTGTCATCTTCACAATCACTGGTAGGTTGTAGTCCATCATTGTGGCCTCTGGGTATTTTGAGTGCCTTCCAACCTAGGGGGCTCATCTTCCAGCACTGTATCAAATAATATTCTGTTGTGACCTTTGAAGTTTTCATTGGCTAATTTTCAAAAGAAGAGTTCAGTCCTTTCTTTCTAATCTCTCTTTGTCTTAAAGCTCTGCTGAAGCCTGTTCACCATGGGTGATCCTGCTGGTATTTAAAATATCAGTGACACATCTTTCAGCATCATTAAAAAAAAAAAAAAAGTTGCTGTCCAGTCGATTCCAACTCATAGCAACCCTACAGGACAGAGTAGAACTGCCCCATAGGGTTTCCAAGGAGTGGCTGGTGGATTTGAACAGCTGACCTTTTGGTTAGCATCCAAGCTCTTAGATGCAATCCCCCACAGTATGTCAAACTGACAGATGGATGGTGGCTCTTACCTCTTTGTGAAGCATTAACACACATTCACAACTGAAAGAAGAAAATTCTGTTAAGCCCAATCATCTTAGGCTGGGTTCTGTAGAGAAGCAAAACCAGTAAAGCTTATATAAATATATATATATACGTAAATATATAGAGAGATTTACACCAAGGAAATGGCTCACACATTTGTAGAGGCTGGAACATCCCAAGTCTATGGGTCAGGAAAGAGGCTTCTCCTGATTCATGTAGCCACAGGCCTGGTGAACCCAAGATCAGCAGACCAGAGAGCAGAGCTGTTGCTCACAGGCTGTGAAGACTGAAGAATCCCAAGATCGGCAGGCAAGACTGCAGGTAAGCTGCTAGCTCAAGTCCCAAGAACCGGAGGTCAGACGAACAGGAGCCAGCTGTAGGATCCAGAACGAGCAAAAGCTACCGAGCCCTGAATGTCCACCCACACTCAATGCAGGCCACATACCCAAGGAAACTCCCCTTCAACTCATTGGCTACTCACAGCAAATCCCCTCATGGGGGTGATCATGTATCAAATCTGAACATGGAAGTGATCACAACATCACATGACTGCCAAACCACTGAGAATCACAGCCCAGTCAAGTTGACATACAACCCTAACTGTCATAATAATGGACTTTTTTTTCCCCCATCTTAAGGAGGCTGACAAGAGAGGTTCAGAAGAGAAGGTAGAGAGGCAACTGAAAAAAAAAAAATAAGGAAGAAGAAAAACGGCAAAGTGGAGGTTAGAAAGAGGGCTTAGGAGTAGAGGAAAAGAACACTAAGGATTCTACCCTTTACTATATCTGCCATCTAAGAACAATGGTTGCACTTCAGACATTCAAGCCTTCAAGCTCTGCTGAAGAGTTTAGATAATCTGCTTCTGGAGGGAGCCTGAAGGGACTGACTAGTGCCAGTGAGCAAATTTCCTTCTGGTAATGCAGTAATGCATCCACTATCACAGTTACAATCGCAAATGAAAGAATCACTTGGAATATACAGAGGAACAAGTGACACAAGTCCAATTATTGAACACAAATGTACACATATAGAGACACAAATATTGTGAGGTGGTGATGGTTATTGATGAAGGTCTGGATAGATGTGGAGCACCTGGGCCTTTTTTAATGACGAGAGCTCAGGGCACTGGCTAAATTAGAGGGCTGCTGCCTAGGGAAAGCACTGGCAGCAAGACAGGGCTTGGTTTGGCTCTTCCTTGGCGTGGAAGACTCAGGGAGGTATTCCCTTTAGCTTTTCAGAGTGGATTGGACTCAAGATCCTGACTAATGCTTTGAAAACTAAACAATTATTTATTTTAAAATAACCAGGAATAACGCTTCAGACGGGGACCTTAGTAAGCAACCAGAACATAGTGAATTAGCTATGATATTTGAATATATAATTATTGCAACTCTAAAAGCTGAGTTATTCACCACCATAATAGTGATACACTTGCAAAAATAGCTGTATTAAAAAGTTTGCAACAGTCTTAGAAGGTGCTGTCTTCCTAGAGTATTGCTTTAGGGGAAATCTTTATATTTGCCTCAGTGATTCTTGCTGTGCTTTGATTCTGACAACCTTCCTTCTGCCTCATCCACTCTTCTAATTGGCATGTTTTTTTCTTTAAATTGTTAATATGTTTAATCACAAAACACATAATCTTGCTATTCCCAAGCCAGTTTTTTCCATCATTTTAAATTAACTACTTGTTTCCTCCATACACTGTACGTAGACTTCATGGTTTGATTTTCAAAACACAATCTTATTTCCCTGTTTTCTATGTTCCTGGTGGGAGGGCAACTCCACGCACAATGGAACAAAATGCTAGCTGGTCCTGTGCCATCCCCACAATCGGTTGCAGATCCAACCGTTTTTATCCATAGGGTTTTCATTGACTCATTTTCAGAAGTAGACCAATAGGCCTTTCTTCCTTGTCTGTCTTAGTCTTGAAGTTTGATTGAAACCTGTTCAGCATCATAGCAGCACACAAGCCTCCACTGATGGACCAGTGGTGGCTGCACATGAGGTTCATTAATGGAGAATCTAAGGAGGTCTCCTGCATGGAAGGTGAGAATTCTACCACTAAACCACCAGTGTCCCTTATATTTAGCCCATACCCATAAGAAATTGTAAGATATAACTATAAAAAAAGTAGCTTGAGTGGAAGTGAGAGCCAGTTATTATACCCTCTAAAAACCCCTTCTTTGTTTCCTACTCTATTGGTGCATGAGGGTGAAGATGGGAATGGGGGGCATTGAAATGAAACCCAAGAAAACTTAGATAGTTATTGAACTATTTTGAAAATTGATGGAAAAAAATAACTGAACATGGTCAAATATTTTTCTAAATTTAAATAAAAAATACCCTAAGGCATACTTTGCTTTGATTTTGACAGCCCTCCTTCTGTCCCATTTCCTCTTCTAACTGGCAAAGTGACAAATCCTAAGAACGAGATTTTTCTCTGCTTTGTTCACCACTGTTATACCCAGTGCCTAGTGCGGTGCCTAGTAGGTACTCAATAAATATTCATTAAAATGATTAATTATGAATAATTAATAGACTACTGCATTCAGTTGTAGGCATCACATTTTAGCTGGAATACTAGCAAACTGGAACATGGTAGAAGAAGAAGGATTGAGAGACTGGGAGAAGTGGCAGCTGTGTTGTAAGAAAGCGGTGGGAATCTAACTTAGAACAATGAATACATGGGGCAGAGCAACATTAACACTGTCTTAAAACACTTGAAAAGCCATTATGTGAGAAATAAGAGAACATTCTGTTGTCCTAGAGGATGATGAGCATAAGTCAGAGGAGATGTCCAGTTTTTATAAGGAAGAACTTCCTAACCTGTACAGCTGTTTAACAGTGGGGCCAATTTCTATGAGCCCAGATTTCACCAAAAGCAGAAAGAAAGGAAGGAAGGTAGGAAAGAAAGAGAGAGAGACGGAGAGAGGGAGGGAGGGAGGAAGAAAGAAGGAAAGAAGGAAGGGAGGAAAGAAGGAAACGAGGGAGGGAGAGGATGATATGCTGGATGATAACTTTTCAGGGAATTTTATAATGAGGGTTTCAACTTTGTCAGTAAGATTAAAATATTCTGCCACAAACATCCTTAATTTACATTTATCATTCCATATGCTTAAGTATATTAATATATGCTGTGCTTTTATTGCTCTGCCTGAGATTGATAATCCAACTTGTAACTCTGTGTTAATTTCTACTGATAGGTCACATTTGATCAAAATCAGATTAATTTGTGGTCTTCTTTTAAGCCTGTCCTCAAAATTCCACTAGTAATAGTATGATTTATTTAGCCCTTAAATACTTTTTCACTATTAAGGATTAACTGTATTTCCCTGTTGTAGTTTGTGACTACATACCTGTGTCCATGGTGAAAAATTTGGTTCTTTCTAGCTATTGAAAACCATTAAGAAAGCATGCGCAGAGAGATTGAATACAAGGATATTAATAATAGTTAAGAACTTTACACTACCTTCATCAGAGTTCAGTTATATTCCAAGAGATCTAAGTCTTTTTTTTTTTTTTAATTTAAAAATAATACTTGATTAGCCTGTAGCTGGGATGTGAAAATAAGACACTAATCACTAGAAGAACTGGATCCAAATTTAAGAGCAAATAAATCTAGACAATAGTAAGATTTGAAATGTAGCACTAAGAGTTATGTGCATTAAGCAAGGCTAAATAATGTACACAAATGTGAATTACTGTGCCTAATTTTAAGAAAGGTAGACAAGTAACAATACTTTCTCAAATAGTTACAGATGTAAGAGGATACTTGCTTATATCACAAAAGTAATCAGTGATTCACTGAGAATTATTTCTCATTTTCCCTGTTCTTTACCTAAAATATTTAAACAAAATTTTTTGTATGACTTTTCAAGACTATACCTATTATGTAAGATGAAATGCAATTAATTTGAAAATGAAGTAGACAATTTTTAGTGAACACTTATAAATGCAAACACACATACACACAGGTATGTACTACTCACCTGAATCAGCACCTATGTTAAAAGATTTCTTTTGGTGCTTCAAATTCTGGTCCTTATCTCATATTTTTCTTTGCAATCCAAAGAAAAATTGTTTATAAGTGTCTCTTGTTTTTTTTATTTCCTACCCACCTCTTCACTTACCTCAATTTGTCTTCCATTTCATCACTCAAATTAAAAGGATTTCAGTTAGGTCACTGATAAACCTATGCCAATAAGTCTAAATATCACTTTCCACTACTCATCTAACCTGGCTTCTGTTGACCATTTCATTCTTAATGAAACACTCTTTAATCTCAATAATCACACAGCGCTGTTTTCTTTTCCCCCCTCTTAGATATTGTGCAGTTTCTGTCTTCTCTGGTCATTATATACTGCAGTTCCTCACATCTTAGAACTTGGTCCACTCAAATCTTTCTGTACAACCTCATACTCGGGCAATCTTATCCAAATCCATGCTTTTAGTTATCACCACACATTAGTATCTCCAACACCAAGATGTACATCCACCTGTCTACCTAATGTCTTCCGTTGGCTATCTTTAAAGGTATTTTAAACTCAAAGTGTTGAAAATTTAATTTGTGATCTTCTTTCCTTGTCCTTTTCTGTTGCTTTGTTGTGTGCCATCAAGTTGATTCCAACTCATAGCAACCCTATATGATGGGGTAGAACTGCCCCATAGGGATTCCTAGGCTGTAATCTTACAGAGGCAGACTGCCACATCTTTCTCTTGTGGAGCAGCTGGTGGGTTCGAACCAGAGACCTTTTGGTTAGCAGCTGAGTGCTTAAAGATTGTGCCACCAGGGCTCCTTTATCTTTTTCTAATCTTCCCTAAATCGGCAAATATATCACCAGCCGTTCAATCACATACATCAGTAATCTAGGTGTCATTCTTAACATCTTTTCCCTTCCCATCACCAAACTGTCAATTTTCCCTGTCAAATTGATTTTGAATATGTTCTATTCACGCTTTTGCCACCAACACCACACTCCAGCACACTATCATCTCTTTCCTGGTCTATAGCTTGAGCCACTATTTTTGCTTACCTGCATCCATTTTGGTTGCCTTGCAATCTGTTATAGCTGCAGAAACAAACACAAACAAAAATAAATAAATAAATAAATAAAGGTCACTTTTCTCTGCCCTGTTTAAACCATTTTGGTTACTTCCCATTGCTCTTAAAATAAACTCAAAACCTGCATCATTGCCTGTAGTACCCTGCCTACTTCTTCAGTCTCGCTACATAGCACTCTTCTCCTTATAGTCTCCACTGTAGTCATACTGGTCTTTCAGTTCTGTGTACCAGGTATGATCCTGCCCTCCACAGGGCCTTTGCTCATTTTGCCCTCTCCTGAGACAGTCACCCTCATCCATCAACACCTCAGCCAATCCACATGCACTTACTCTTAGGTCAATTGTTTGTTCCTCAGAGAAATTTTTCATGACATCTCTGATGATGAATTTCCTCCAACTGTAAGCACTTCAGCCCCATAGACCTCTGCTTGGTTATATTTTTCAGAGTTATAATTTCACATTTTTGTGTGATATTCTTCGATCTGTTTCTGTCAGTACATAATAAGCTTCATGAGGGTAGTCACAATTTCTCCTTTTGCTCACCATTTCATGTCTAGCACTTAGCTCAGTTGTAAAAGGAATGATTTGTTACTTTTCAGAAGCCAATGGCTTAAAATTATGAGTTGTCACACACACACACTCATATACACTCACAAATCAAGTTTTGTTTCTATTATTGATAAATTGTTAAACTCAAATATAAGAGTAGATATGGATAATTGTTATTTTTATATTAAAACTATGGAAAGTAAGATATGCTGCTCAATATATTAAAAGTTAAATAATGACTACCACTGCTGTAGGTGCTCTCTTGGCCCAAACCAAACAGTAAGTGCAAATGCATGTACGGGCTGTGACTCTTAGACAATATTCACTTGTCATCAAGAATATTCAGCATAGATATTTTTATTATCATCAAAATAAAAACTCAAATAGAATACAAATACATAGACAAGTCATGGCCACCTGTGGGACTGTGTTGCCAACAGCATAGTTGGAGAAACAATGTATGCAGCTATTCTGTCCATAGAGCTAAGGGCCAGTATGAGTGAAAAAAAAATATAAAGTGTTCAAGTGTCTCCAAAGAGAATAAGATCATTGTGGACTGAAGTGGCATTGAAAGAACTCATAGGCAGGAAGGACTTGAGCTCAGCCTTGGAAAAATGACAGAACTTAAACAGGCATAAAGAAGGAGGTGATAGGTCTCTCAGCAGGTTGAACATCATAAACAGCAGAAGAGAGGGGAGAAAGAGCAAGGTTTGTTCATGGATTAAGCAGGTGAGCCTATTTGTTATAAACATCTGTTTTGAAGAGTATTTTATATTTTATTTTATGTATAATGAGAAGCCAGAGAAAACTCATGAGTGAAAAACTGTGCCTCCTTGAAAATGGTATCTTTGGACAAATGATATATGTGTTTAAGTGACCAGTGGTAAAAACAGTAGGAACCATAATGATTACCATGCATGAAACACCTTTAAAGTGCAAAGTAATGCGTCAAGCACTTTAGATCAAATATCTAATTTCATGGAAATAGGAATCTTAACTGTTAGACAATCTTATCTCTTTTTTACAGATAAGAGAAGGGATTCTCAGAAATGTTGGGCAATTTTCTTATTTGCAATTATAGCATGTGGCCCTCTGTTAAGCAAACTGTATTAATCAATACCACCCCTTGTCTGCCAGTTTGCCATACTGTGGTGGCTTGCATGTTGCTGTAAAATTTGGCTGAAGGTAATTCAAAAACGATTGCAGCAGTACATCGACAGGGAACTTCCAGAAATTCACGCCAGATGTGGAAGAGGACATGGAACGAGGGATGTCATTGTTGTTGTCTGATGGATCTTGGCTGAAAGCAGAGAATACCAGAAAGATGTTGTCATGGTTTGAATTATGTCCCCCAAAAATGTGTGTATCAATTTGGCTAGGCC
>NW_004443980.1:17079715-17152141 GCF_000243295.1 Trichechus manatus latirostris
CTCTTCGTTAAAACCATCCACTTGTGGTATTTCTGTTATGGCAGCACTAGATGACTAAGACAGATGTTTACCTGTATTTTATTGACTATGCAAAGGCAGTCGACTGTGTGGATCCTAACAACTTATGGATAACATTGCGAAGAATGGGAATCCCAGAATACTTAATTATGCTCATGAAGAAACTGTACATAGAAAAACAGGCAGTCATTCCAACCGAACAAGGGGGTACTGCATGGCTTAAAATCAGAAAAGGTGTGTGTCACTGTTGTATCCTTTAATCATACTTGTTCAATCTGTATACTGAGCAAATAGTCCAAGAAGATGGACAATATGAAGAAGAACGTGACATCAGGATTGGAGGAAGACTCATTAACAACCTGTGATATGCAGGTGATACAACCTTGTTTGCTGACAGTGAAGAAGACCTGAAGAACTTACGGATGAAGATCAAAGACTACAGGCTTCAGTAGAGATTTCACCTCAACATAAAGAAAACAAAAATCCTCACAACTGGGCCAATAAGCAATTTCATGATAAATAGAGAAAATACTGAAGTTGTCAAAGATTTCATTTTACTTGAATCCACAATCAATGCTCATGGAAGCAGCAGTGAAGAAATCAAATGACATATTGCATTGGGAAAATCTTTAAGTGTTAAAAAGCAAAGATGTCACTTTGAGGACTAAGGTGTGGTATCTGACCCAAGCTATGATGTTTTCAATAGCCTCATAAGTATTTGAAAGCTAGACAATGAATAAGGAAGATAAAAGAAGAATTGATGCATTTGAATTATGATGTTGGGGAAGAATATTGAATATACTATGGACTTCCAGAAGAGTGAAAAAAAATAAAATCTGTCTTGGAAGAAGTATAGCCAGAATCCTTAGAAGCAGTGCAACCAGAATGCTCCTTAGAAGCAAGGATGGCGAGACCTTGTCTCACATACTTTGGACATGTTATCAGGAGGGAACAATTCCTGTAGGAGGACATCATGCTTGGTAAAGTAGAGGGTCAGTGAAAAAAGAGGACGACCCTCAAAGAAATGGACCGACATAGTGGCTGCAACAACATGCTCAAACAGCAATGATGGTGGTGAGGATGGGCAGGACTGGGCAGCGTTTTGTTCTGTTGTACATAGCGTTGCTATGAATCAGAACAACCTTGACAACATCTAAAAACAACATTTGTCAATAAATTAGTCAACCATAAATATACTCATCTTTGCTAGTATATATATTTTCCTTTTACAGGATTAGGTACATAAAGTTTACAAATGATCAACATTACTACAAATAAAGTATACCGTTTTGTGATTATCAAGAACAAAATAACCTAGATAAATTTAAACGGTTTCTCTTGCCACTATAGCTTAGCATTTATTAAACACCTACTGTGAGTTTGACACTATACTGGTCCACATGTCATTTTTATCAGAATTAGGAAATTATGTGATATGAATAAAAAGGAAACCTGTTGATTGCATAATACGGTTAGTATTCAAAGATTTTTGCATTTTTCTAGAGTCATATGAATAAAAAATGGTGATCTCAAGAAAAGAAAAGGCAGTGTCTTAAACATGTGTAACTACGCTTACAGGCTTAAGACCTTGGATAAAATTAAATTGCAGTCAAATATGATGGAAAAATTTGGAAATGAATAGTGGCGATGGTTGCACAACATGATAAACGTAACTGATGTCAATGAATTATAAAATGTAAAAATGTTGAAACGGCAAATGTTTTGTATGCAGTCAATTATCTCTTACTCCTTTCTGTTAGATTCTCTGAGACATGATAACCAAAAAACAAACAAACAAACTGTTGCCATCAAGTCGATTCCAACTCATAGCAACCCAATAGGACGGAGTAGAACTGTCCCATAGGATTTCCAAGGAGCGGCTGGTGAATTCAAACTGCTGATCTTTTGGTCAGCAGCCATAGCTCGCCGTAGCTTTTAACCACTGTGATGCCAGGGCTCCATGAGACATCATAATGGCTATATAAAATGGCCCGATGCATGGAAGAATGACAGACTTTGGTGGTAGATAAGAGGAGCAATTTATGACATCAACAAGGAGACCTGAGCAGCTATGGACTGGGAAAAATGAAAGTAATGTTTAGGTGAAGTGGTATCAACATCCAACTTTAGTAGATGAAGAAATTGCAGAATCTTGACTGAAATGTAGGACATGGAGGAAGTAATGCAAGTCAAAAAAAAGAAAATCAAAATAACTTCAGAACAGAATGCACTTAATGTGAACACCCCAGGGGAACCAGAGATAGTAAATCTGTTGGGCTTGTCTCTCTTCATCAGTGGCTAGGAATGTGTTGGAGTGTTTTTGGGGAATAGATGGAATATATAACTTGTCCATTTTCTTCCTTAATTTGATATGCCAGAATATCAAGATATCCTCCTGAAGAGATACGCATCTGGGTGAATCTAATATATTCTTTTTTTTTTTTTTTAATTAGTTACTTAGAAATTACACGTGCAACAGATGACTACAAAAAAGAAAGAATGAATGAATGAAAGCTGGCGATTTCCATTATTCAAAAGAGGCTGCAAAACCACAGTTGTCCGCCCTCCTTTGAACCTAGCAAGAGCTTAGTCAGTGGAGGAAATCTGCTTTCAGGGAGATACTAACTTAGGTGCTACAGTGCCTGGCACTCTACATAGGGTAAACATTCAAAAGTTATTCAAAGGCAGACATTGGGCCTTGAAAGCTCATCCATACTTTCCACTGCATTTGAAGATAAAACTGTGAATTGCCAATGTGGCCAACAAGGTCCTGTGATCTGGGCCTTGTCTAATTCTCTAGCCCCAGCTAATGGAGCTCCCGGAAGAGCTTCCACATTCCTGACAGCTTGACAGTTTCTCAGTCACATTCTAGAGAACTCTTGGAGAGGCTGTATAGAGTAGCAGTTAAAAGCAGGAACTCTGGAACCAGAGTGCTGGCATTAGAAACCGTGTTCTGCAATTTAGTATCTGTGTGACTTTGGGCAAGTTACTTAACCTCTCTGTGTCTCAATTTTCCCATGTTTAAAATGGGAATAATAATAGTATCTTCATCATAGTGTTGTTATGAATTAAATAAGGTAAGAATTTTAAAAGTACCTGGCCTTTATCATATGATTAATAAAACGAAGCTAATTGAACTGTGGATTTCCTGGGTGGTGTCAACAGTTAACACACTCAGTGGTTAACTGAATGGTTGGGAGGTTCAAGTCCACACAGGGTGCCTTAGAAGAAAAAGCCTGGCAATCTATTTTTGAAAAATCAGCCATTGAAAACCCTGTGGAGCGCATTTCTACTCTGACACACGCAGGATCACCATGAGTCAGAATCAACTCTACAGCAACTGGAAATATGAACTATATACATTTCTGTAAAATAAAAACAAGCAAAGAGATAGAGCACGCAGTTCAGCTTGGAAGTTTAGGACTACCGGAAAGTAGTGAAAATGGAAAGTCATGGAATGGGGGGGAGGGGTTGAAAGTAAAAGGGAATTTGGGTAAAGAGAAGATTGTCTTCTTTTATTAAGTTGAAATATGAGATAGGCTTGGGAATGTTTATAGAAGACTAGAAAGACCCAGAAGAAGGGGTGAACCTAAAGGTACAGGAGGCCAGCCCCAGAGAAGCAGCTGAGGACGAGACGAATACCATAGGTGGACGAATAGGCTTGCTTTAAACAGCAGCAGGGACAGACAATCGCTGTGCTTTCTTTTGTGCCCCATTATCTTAACTTGTGTTTCTGTCTGGAAACTAGGAGCTATGTTGGATGTCACAATAACATTACTTATTGAAAGACACCTTGTATCACTGACTTTCACAAATTTTCCCTACTTTGTGTGCTATTAACTTGATGTTTAATCTATACACCTGCTGCTTTGTGTGTTTAGAAAGACTTTTCCCTTAACTTTTATCTCTTCCATACAGATTTCTCAATTAAGTGACTATTCAGTCAGTGAAACTAACCCCAGGAAACTTCTTATGCATTTCCAGAAACATAGTAAACACAATTAATTAAGGATTGCTTGCAGTGGACTTGTCGTTCTCATTTCCTCCTCAGTGGTATCTCATCACTTGGTTCTCATTATTCCTCAGTGGTTGCCCCACAGACTGAGAGTACTAAAAGGGCAAGAGACCATGTCTATTTAATCTACTTCTAAGACAATAGCGCCGTCTCATGAGTTATATGGTGCTATGTTCGATTTGATAATGATGATGACCCCTCACCTTTACGTAGGGAAGCTCTTAAAATTACCTCAACAAAAGCAAGGCACAGAGGATGAACTAGTTTGTCACATCATCTAGAAA
This sequence comes from Trichechus manatus latirostris, assembly GCF_000243295.1. Taxonomy (NCBI): domain Eukaryota; kingdom Metazoa; phylum Chordata; class Mammalia; order Sirenia; family Trichechidae; genus Trichechus; species Trichechus manatus. Next base: position 17,084,033 of record NW_004443980.1, read on the forward strand.
CTTCAATTAGAAGAGATATTAGTGTAAGAAATCTTCCAGGATCTTTGAAAGTTAATATACTGGTGTGCCCAGACTGCTATTTAAAATCATTCCTGATACTCTGTGATCATACCCTAGAACCAAGAACAAAAACCATGGTGAACATAGCTTAGTTTCTTTGTATTTTTAAAATGGTCAGAGCATATGACTATCCTTTGGGCATGCTCATGTTTTCATGATAACATAAGCTCTACTTGACAAAAGCAAAAACTTCCAAGGCATGTTTGGGTATTCATATTTTTTCCCACAGATTAGTGTATCTCTTTTTCTCTTCTTTTCAGGCAGATAGGAAATGAGTTTGAGAAACATCTTTAGAAGATATAGGAGTTTAGCTTCAACATTCCCATTAAGCCCACTGGAAGGAATGAGTAAGCCTTTGTGTCTTCAGCCATTACTAATCATCAAAACACTGCAAAAACCTATTTCAAGATCAAAGCAAAATATAGCAACTTCAAAGACAAATAGAGAGCTCAGTGCTGGAAATGCAGGGTCCTCATCAAGTAACCCCCATTAGAAACTTGTAGGAAATCAGGTAAACAAGACCTGGATTTGAAATAGACGTCTCTAAGGACATACACATCAATCTACCAAGTTTGTAAGTACTTCTCAAAACTCTGCACAGTTCCTTTCTTTTTCAAAACCACTTTCTACTCCATTCCAGACAGGAAATCCAACTATGCTTTATGAGTTCAATAAGCTATCTTTACTCCCATAAGCAGAATACTGGGTGACTATCAAATTCACTATTTCAACTTGGACATTTTGAGAGCAAAAGAGGCTTTTAATTATGGCTCAAAAGAAAGGTTAATTTAGTATGACCTAGGCAAACACGGAGGAGCCCTGATGGTGCAGTGATGATATGCTCGACTGTTAACAAAAAGGTCAGCAGTTCGAACCTACCAGCTGCTCCATGGGAGAAAGATGTTGCAGTTTGCTTTAGTAAAGATTTATAGCCTTGGAAACTGTATGGGAGCAGTTCTACTCTGTCCTATGGAGTCTCTCAGACTTAGAATCGATTCAGTGGCAAGGAATCGACTCAACAGCAACAACGGGTTAGGCAAACGGGAAACATGGTCACCCTACCTTGGTACTCTTTCATAATATAGCCTCATTTAAGAAGATGAAACGTTGTTCACTTGACCCTAGATTAACATTCCTTTCTTTTGAAATCTTACCCGTGCTTGTGCTATTGTGCTATTTCACTGTGTATTCCTCATTAGCCAATCCTAATAATCATAAGTGCTTTAGTACCTTTAAGTATCAAAACTATTCATACCAACCTTAAGACATCTATTATATCTCCCTCTCAAAATTGATTTCCAAATGTTAATACTCCTACCATACCAGACATTTCTTGATGGAAAAACAGTGTGTCTCATTTTTTAATTCATTCAATAATCTTTTGGAGACTTGCCTCTGGAGGCTAATTTATTTACTAAAACCTTAAAGATAATACCAACTACAAAAAATACCTGATGAAGAAAAACAAATGACTATGAAAATTATTATAATTTTATCTATTTTTTAACACAAAGTTATTTTAACAAGATTACAGAAACGTTGAGAAATATTAAAAAAAAACACATTTAATCATATTTTGTATTTTCTTTTTCTGTCTTTATATCTCTGTATGATTATGAGTGTGTCTCTCCATTTATTAACCAATCGATTTATAAATTTATCCAGAGCAATTAGAGTTGAAATAATTGCAGTCAGAGTCTATGTAAAAATTGGATGCAGTTTGAACTTTTTTCAATGTTGTCCCATTACCTATGTAATTATAATTTGAAAGTACGAGTAAAAGTTTAGTTGAGATTATGCCCTAATTTAATTAATCATATGCCTATCATTAGATATTTAAAGTGACTCCAATTTTAGAAATAAATATTTCAATACATATAGCTTTTCCAACTCTTTGTTCCAAAATGCAAGATTACTGGGCCAAAGGGTAAAAATAAAAAAGAAAGAGAAATAGTTATTCTTGAAGAAAGAATATATGGGGCAAGAGTGCCAAGCACACTTAATTGTGTTCCCTGGTGGTGCAGTGGTTAAGCATTCAGCTGTTAACCAAAAAGGTCAACAGTTCAAATCCACCAGCCACTCCTTGGAAACCATATGGGGCAGTTCAACTCTGTCCTATAGGGTCACTGTGAGTCGAAATCAACTCAATAGCAACAACTGTGGTTTTTTTGTTTGTTTGTTTTTTAAGTGATTTATTGGAAAAGCACCTTGTTTATATATATTTAACATTGATTAGTGTGATTTAAAAACATGATTCATTTATGGAATTTTAATAATGCAAAACTGTTTAGTTACTAAACATTCAACTTCAGCTGTCTTTTATTATGAACATGATAATTATTTGACTGAGGTAGCCTCTTACAGCACTAAATTCTGGTTTAGTTCAATAAAAATAAATGGATACACAGCAACGCTATAGGTAAAATGGATAAGTTAGCAAATGAAAAGTGACAGTATTACTTGATCATAAAATATGTAGCACTTTTTTAACCACAGTTCAGCATTAAGGAAGACAAACTGTTTATAGCAACTGAAAAATATCACTGGAAAGTCAGTGAGAGAGTAAGCTTGCTCCCATTTTATATGTAAAGATTTTTTTGTTGCAATATTTGCATTTAAAAAATTGTATAATTATTTTGTTGTTTTTTTTTTTTAATTTTGTCTCAGGCCTTGTGCAGAGGTAATTGCATTTAAAGATATTTCTTAACTTGCAGTATTCCTTCCCTGTTCCCATCTGTTCTTCTGTCCATTCATCATGTGCTCATCTATACAGACGTGCACAAAGGGGTAAAATAAAAGAAATAGGAAAACTTATTCTCTAGCAATTGATTACGGGAGAATTTTTGCCTATAAATCTCCCCTCAATAGGTTGAAATAATCCCTTTGAATAATAAAAAAAAAAAGACAAAAATGTAAAATGGACTTAAATAAAATTTTTCTAAGGTGTTTTGTGGTTACCTTATGTATAATATTTGCAAAATCACAAACATTTTGTTACCAGTATTATTAGTCATGTTTTATACACCAAGAGGAGTCAGGGGGGTATGGGAAATTAAAGAGTATATTTGAGCTTATAAAAGCATATTTCAATAACAGGAGCATTGTAGAGATTGTAGAGCTATGTTCTTCTACCTTCATCAAAGATTATTGAAAACATTTAGAAGCAAAGAATAATTTCCCAGATAATGAAGGCTGAAAGAATTTAGTTGGTTGAATGTATGTAGGAATGTCATTAGAAGGCCAAACATGTGCTCTAAATATATTCTCATCAAAATCTAGTCTCAATGAACATTTAGAGAATCATCTTAATTTGGTGACCCAATTATTTTCTCCTTTGAGTTTTTTGTTGATACCATGTGTTTTCACTAATGGAAGACATGCTGATTAAAGCACCAATTCAGAATATTTGTTATGAGTTACGGATTTTGATACGCATTGTCTGGACATTGCAAATCCCACTGATATGAGTCAATGATAAAAATCTTTTTAAAAAAATTGTATTTCTTCAATATTTGCAAAAAATGAGGTAAAATATGAAGGTACCCATCAATGACTGCCATTAACTTTTTATTCTAGTCTCTTTCTTATTAGCCTTTTTATTATTTACATGAAACTTTTCAAAACATGGTACAATGCATTCTTCCTTACTGTAAAATCAGTACTTATAGCCCAAAGAAATAAAGCCAAGGGATTTTTTAATCTTAAGAAAATTATTACTACAATGCATTCTTCCTTACTGCAAAAGCAGTACTTACAGACCAAATAAATAAATCCAAGCATCTTAGTTATCTAGTGCTGCTATAACAGAAATACCACAAGTGGATGACTTTAACAAACAGAAGTTTATTCACTCACAGTCTGGTAGGCTAGGGGTCTGAATTCAGGTGCCAGCTCCAGGGGAAGGCTTTCTCTCTCTGTTGGCTCTGGAAGAAGGTCCTTGTCATCAATCTTCACTTGGTCTAGAAGCTTCTCCATGCAGGAACCCTGGGTCCAAAGGATGTGCTCCGCTCCCAGTGCTGCTTCCTTGGTAGTATGAGGTCCCCTTGTCTCTTTGCTCGCTTTTCTTTTCTATATCTCAAAAGAGATTGACATAAAACACAACCTAATCTTGTGATTGAGTCCCATCTCATTAACATAACTGCCACTAATCCAGTCTCATTAACATCATAGAGGTAGGGTTTACAATCCACAGGAAAACTACATTAGGTGACAAAATAGTGGACAATCACACAATACTGGCAATCTTGGACTAGCCACATTGACACATATTTTTTGGGGATGCAATTCAATTCACAGATTTTTTTATCTCAGGAAAATTATCACTACAATACATTCTTCCTTACGTCAAAAGCAGTACTTATAGCTCATATAAATAAAGCCAGGGGGTTTTTTATTTCAGGAAAATTACCTGTACTGTGTATTCTTCATTATAACAAAAACATTACTAACAGCTAAGAAGCAGAAACAGCTACCCTGGAATACTGCAGAACTTCTCACACCAGTGCATTCCACCTGCCTTATGTGGAAGCAATGATTGGACCCTAAAAATGAATGCAGGGTAAGAATAACTTATAGGATCTTAGTTTCTTGAAAAATACCACAGCAATGTATTATTCCTTATTGCAAAGGCATTATTTATTGTTCAGAAGTTAGAGAAACAGGGAGCCAGTAATACCTGGAAACAATGAATGACATCAAGGAGAAAATGGCCACTATGACTGAGTGGAAATGGGAATAGCTTATTCTCATGATAAGTATATGCTTACAAGACCATAGTGACTGGGAAACAGTACAGAGAAATAAAGGCAATTCTGTCAAAAGTTTAAAAAATTCACACATCCCGGGGGCATCACCTAAGATGATGCTCAATCTACACAAAAATGAGGCTCCACTCAGGGTTCTTGAGTTTCATGCATTTCAAAAGGCTCTCACCTTGAGGCTAGACATGTTAAAACCAGGCTACTTCCTTCCCAAAAAATTCCAGAAGCATAAAATTTGTTGGGATACTGTTTGCCCCACAGATCACCAAAGGGTTAAATCTACATTCTGTACTCTGCTGCACTAAACTGGCCATCTTTCCCGAATAAATCATGAACTTTCTCACTTCTACGTGTTGCCTTTGCTAGAATATCCTTCTCCTATTTCTTCTCTGTTTATGGAAATTCTCATAATTTAAGGAAGAGGCTTCTTCAACCATAATTAATTAAACCCATTGCCATTGACTCTGTTCCAACTCATAGCATTAAGTATTCTATTATTTTATACTCAATCCCCACCAAAAAAAAAAAGACTTCTCAGTGTCCTGCTCTGGCCCCCAAACCAGCATTCTGTGATTCAACTCTGCTTAATAATGGCATACAATGGCACTCTTCCTATGGAGTAGGGGAAAGAATTTTGATGCAATTATATTAGCTAATGTCTGTACTAAAAATAAATTATATCAAATAACTAATATTTTAAGAAAAATGCAATAGGTTAGATGAGATCAATTCCTTTAACTATAAATTGAAAAGTCCTAAGACTTTTAAGTAAAGAGAATGAGTCCAATTCAACTCATCAAATAACTTTTAAGTATCAGTTAAACCTGTACCTATACATATACCTAATTTTATGCTGGGCATGATATTACAAAGATAAATACATGACTTTAAATATATCCCACTTTGATATTTTCCATATTTAAACTGTATGTGTTTAATATAACTTTAGACTAAGCACTTTTTTGCAGAAGACATGATTCCACAGTGAAGCTGACACTATTGAGTAAAGATATTTGCAGTGTTTGCAGTGCAGGGAGAAGAAAGAGCCTGAATAAATGGGTGGGCCTGATTGTTTTTAGGATGCAGATTATTTGGCTATGAGATTACCCTTAGGGCAGTCATATTTTAGACACAGTATTGTATATTTGCTTATAGTATTTTTTTTAATCATGTTAAAAGATTGTAACTCATAAAATATTTTTCTCTTTAAATATATAAATTTTGAACAATTATTGTGTTTTCAGTTATAATTTTTATGTTACAATCATTTGCTGCCTATATAAATACAATCTCCATTTTATAACAGTAGTGAAGAAAAGGGATTGATGCTTTAAAATTTATCTCCCAGGTAAACTTCTAATATTCAAACTATGTTTACATTAATATTTAAACTCCTTTGAGTGGAGTATACTATCACAAACAAAAATAACAAAAACTGTGTTCATCACTCATATTATTTTACATTATAGCTGCTTTTTTCTTCCATATAACTTTTCTGTAGATAAGTGATGTCATTGTCAGTTTTACATTAGGAAATGAAAAGAAAATAATATCTTCTAGAAAGAAAAATCTAAAGATGGCTGCCATATTTGTTATTTTCTTCTTGATTAAATGAATCATAGTGTCCTCCAGATGCCTACTCTTAGTCTACTTATCACCGAAATGGAATCGAAATCCCAAAACACAATGGGACGTGTTACTTCATGTCTCAAAGGTACAGTCACTACAACAGAGTATTTATGCAGTATTTATTGTACTGATCACCATTTCCCCAATTTTCTCTGCAGAACTTGAGTTTTGGTCTGGGATGTCCAAGTAGTGGACACAAAGCCTTCATCCAGTCCAGATGATTAGTGTAAACCTATTATGGCCATTACAATCCTTTGCCAGTGATTGGGGTCATGTGGTCTAATTTCAGCCAATGAGTTGTGAGACTAGATTAGCTTGATATCTCCCGGATACAGTTTTTTCATTCCCCAAAAAAAAAAAAATTATTTGGTTTAGAACTATAATATGAAACACTTGCTATCATGCTACATACTGAAATCAAAACTAAGGATAATCTAACACATCAAGAACATCAGTGCTGAGAGTTGCACAGAAAACAAATGGATTTTTTATGACATTACCAAGCCAAACCCAACCAGTTGCCACTGAGTCAATTCTAACTCATAGCAACCCCATAGGACAGAGCAGAAATGTCCCATAGGGTTTCCAACGAGCGGCTGGTGGATTCAAACTGCCAACCTTTTAGTTAGCAGCCAGGCTCTTAACCACTATGCCATCAGGACTCCTTTATGATGTTACTGAGTCCTAAAATCAATCAAAACTGCCCATCCTCTGGACATTTTTGTATTGAGATAATGCATTTCCTTGCTGTTTCTTAAGCCATGTTTATTGTACTTTCTGTTCCCTGCAACTGAACATATGTCAAATGATACATATATGCCAAATAAATTTGGAAAAATTAATGCATAATATCATTAGTATGTTTATGAGCATATTAAAAGCCATTAGAAGCCCTGATATAAAATTACTTACCTTTGTTTACCCCAACAGTCTGCATATTTCTATATATATGTAATCCATTTTTTCATTAATACAAATTACTCTCCAGAGGAACATATTTAAGAAACACTTTTCACTCTCATATGTCTTTCTATTAGCTAAAAACCATAAATCCCATGCAAAGAAAAATATAATGTTTGAAGACATAATCAATGACCATGTTTATTAATTTTGTTCAACTTTGTTAGAATTGGTTGAAGTTACAACACTAAGGAGGAAACAGTTCTCTTCTCTCTTTTTTTTTTTTTTAAATCTCGTATAGTGAATTTATTTATTCTTTTGAACTGGTGATTTGTTATTAGTATTTTTGTTGATAAAATTTTTGGGAAATGGAGGCTACCAACTTAAACCTAATGGTAAAACTTTTTAAGAGTAGTTGCACTTGACATTTTTTAATAGAAGTTGTGTCTTATATCATCTATGAGAATTAAAAAGAATGAATAAATATGTTACAGATTTTACATTTTTTCCAAGGCTTAAAAAGAATAGAATATCTACTAGTAATGTATAGTTATAGCTAAATTCTTTTAACATCAGAGAAAAAGAGATTCAGAGTAATTGGGTTTAAATATCTGATCACTAAATAACAAGTCAATATAGTCAATTCATCATTTACATAGATTAGAGGATTTCAAACATCTAAATGTCTTGCAATTGAAAATAAATCAAGAAATAAAGAAGAGCTGGGAAAAAATGGCTAAACTGAATCTAAGTTTTGAAAAGGAATTGGACTTAAATCCCCATAGAAATATACTCCTTTAAACGTAAAACTTGGTACGTAAAAGGACCATTCCCCAGTGCCACCATCTTAATTCAAGAGATAGCACTGGAGCTCTCACAGCCACAGCTTTCAAAGATCTGCAACAGCTAAGAACGACCTTAAATGAATAGGATTTTTTTTTTTCACAGTTACTACAGCTGAATGTATCTGAAACAGAGAATCCATACACTTGTAGAAATCATTATATAAATAGGATAGTCCGTGAAAATTTCAACTTATAAATAGCAAGAAATGATGTCGTTTACAATGATGGTATGATTTAGAGCATGCATAATTTTTTCCATCTCGATTTAAATTAAAAAAAAAGATTTCAGTGGTTGTAATATTTTAACTCTTTTTAAAAGTAATAGTTATTGGAGCACCATTTAAAATATGCAGCTAAAACATAATTTGAAATGACTTCAAATAGCAGTAAACCAAGATTTTCAAACACAGGTATACTGAAGTGGTAGCCAAAAATTTATCTGCTAAATTCAGGGCATGTCTGCCCTGAGCTAAAGTCATTCTCGGCCAATTCCCACACCATTAAAATGATAATAGTGTTAAATAGTGTTGTTCATATCATTTGTTAAGTGTCACTAGTTAGAAGATATTCTCCAGGAAATGGGTAGAATATAAAAATATTAAAAAGAAAAAAAAAATTCTTTCTGAGGCACTTAAAAGTCAAAGGAGGAAAAGACATATGCAAGAGACTTTTACCTAATTATCATAACCCATTGCTGTCAAGTCAATTCCGACTCAGAGTGACCTTATGGGACAGATTAGAAGTGCCCCGTAGGGTTTCCAAGGAGTGCCTGGTAGATTCAAACTGCAGACCTTTCGGTTAGCAGCCGAACTCAACCACTACGCCACCAGGATTTCCAGCTAATTATCACAGCTACCTTTAAAGAACCTCAGCTCTGTTAATCCAGAACTAAAACCATTCCTGAAGCCAACGTTTCAGACAAAGATTAGACTGGATATAAAACATAAAATAATATACTCGTGAAGAGTGTGCTTCTTAGTTCAAGTAGATACACGAGTCTAAATGGGCAGCTTCTGTCCAGAGGTGGGGTGAGAAGGCAGAAGGGGATAGGAGCTGGGTGAATGGACACGGGAAACCTGGGGTAGACTGGCTGAGTGTGCTGTCACATTATAGAGATTACAACTAGGGTCACAAAACAACATGTGTATAAATTTTTGTATGAGAAGTTAACTTGAGCTGTAAACTTTTACCTAAAGTGCAAAAACAAAAAAAAAAAAAAAAAATAAGAACCTCAGTTCTACCACAGCTAGCTTGCTTTTCTTCTGTAAACTCTCTGAACGATCTTGGTCTTTACCGTTTTGTTACTTAAATAAGTACTGCTCCTTGATGATTATATTTTGTGTGACTGTCTTGTCTTCTCAGTTAATTGTAAACTCCTGAAAAACAATTTCTATGGCATAACATTTCCTTTGCTCCATCTTCTGAACGCAGACCACATATAGTTGCCCCTGCCTTTTCAATGAACTCAGCACAGAATTTGCTTGACGCATTTTTTTCGCCAGTGAGTCTGCTTCCTAACAGGAAGTGCTATTAGAGAATGCATAGGTGTTGGCCCTTGGTATATGCTGATGTTGTTAGTTGCCACAGAGTTGACTTTGACTCATGGTGATCTTACGTAGAATAAAAATGAATGTTGCCATGCCCTTCACTATCTTCATGTTTGTTGGTGTATTTGAATCCATTGTTGCAGCTATTGTTGTGATCCATAGGTTTTCATTGACTAAGTTTTGAAAGAGATCACCAAGCCTTTCTTCTTAGTCTGTCTTAGTCTGGAAGCTCAGCTTAAACCTGTTCAGTATCATAAAACCAAAACCAAACCCTTTGCCATCAAATCGATTCCAACTCATAGTGACTCCATAAGACAGAGTAGAACTGCCTCATAGGGTTTCCAAGGAGCAGCTGGTGTATTCAAACTGCTGACCTTTTGGTTAATAGCTGAGCTCTTAACCAGTGTGCCACCAGGGCTCTTAGCAACATGCAAATCATAGCAACATGCGAATCTCCACTGACAGGTGGTGGGTGACTGTGCATGAGGTGCATCGGCTGGAGTCAATCCTGGAGAATATACATTTTTAAAATAAAACTGAGTTTTTTTCTTCTTTGAATTATTCTAAAATTAAGGAGCCTGGTGTCACAATGGTAAGAACTCAGCTGCTAACAGAAAGGTTGGCTGTTTGAACCAACAATCTGCTCCATGGCAGAAAGGCAATGATGATCTGCTCCCATAAAAATTACAGCCTAGGAAACCCTAGAAACCCTAAGGGCAGTTCTGTTCTGTCACATGGAAACATGAGGTTGCTATGAATTGAAATCTAGTTGATGGCATACAACAACAACAAAGATGTATATAAAATATTTGTATTTTATATATAGCATTTTTTATATATTTCTTTATATATGTAGTATATATATATCTCATATAGCTGGACTATATGAAGAAGAATGTGGCATCAGGATTGGAGGAAGACTCATTAACAACCTGTGATATGCCGATGACACAACCTTGTTTGCTGAAAGGGAAGAGGACTTGAAGCACTTGCTGATGAAGATCAAAAATGATCAATGGTTCTTACCATTCTACAGCCTTCAGTAGGTATTACTCCTCAACGTAAAGAAAACAAAAGCAACATGATAAATGGAGAAAAGATTGAAGTTGTCAAGAATTTCATTATGCTTGGATCCACAATCAATGCCCACGAAAGTAGCACTCAAGAAATCAAAGGTCGTATTGCGTAGGGAAAATCTGCTGCATAAGACCTCTTTAAACTGTTAAAAGCAAAGATGTCGGTTTGAGGACTCAGGTGCGCCTGATCCAAGCCATGATATGCTCAGTTGCCTCATATTCTTGCAAAAGCTGGACAGCGAATGAGGAAGACCAAAGCAGAAGTGATGCCTTTGAATTACAGTGTTAGTGAAGAATATTGAATATACCATGGACTGCCAGAAGAACGAACAAACCTGTCTTGGAAGAAGTATAGCCAGAGTGTTTCTTGGAAGCAAGGATGGTGAGACTTGTCTCATGTCCTTTGGACATGTTATCAAGAGGGATGAGTCCCTAATACAAGACTGATTAACACGGTGGCTGCAACAATGGGCTCAAACATAGCAATGATTGTGAGGATGGCACAGGACTGGGCAGGGTTTCATTCTGTTGTGCATAGGGTTGCTATGAGTTGGAATCAACTTGAAGGCACCTAACAAAAACAACAACAAAGTATTTCATATATAAGATTCCTTAATTTTAGAATATTTCAAAGAAGAATAAACTCAATTTTATTTTAAAATATACATTTTTAAATATTGGTTCTAGAAGAATTGAGTAGAGTTTCAGATACCTAAAGGGAAATAGAGCCAAAGACCAAGAGATAATATGCAGGCTATGGAAGCTGTGGTTCTGTCATTGCATGTTTATTTGAGAATCCCCAGCCTCTCTGAGAATCCTGGAGATTCAGAAGGTGGGGAAGACACAACCCTGGAGTTACTTCAAGTTACAAATTTGCTTTCAGTGGTTTACTTCCAGTTTAACTTGCTTTTGCAAGCAAAGATTTATACAACAAATTGGTTCAGAACCTTGCAGACATTTGCCCAGGAGATGGTTTGTCTACAAAGTGGTATCAATTTTTGCCACAGGACAGTGAGCAATACCTACAACCAGGTGAAGTACTTATGACTTACGACTTCCCATATAGTCAGTTCCCTATGGTCCTTCTCAGAGGGGAATTGTTTGTTTGACTTGTGTTTCAGATTATGTTTTTGGCAAAACTAACATTTTAAAACTTAACCTCAAAGAAAGAAGTGCCTATAATATATTGTTAACAACATAATAATTCTTCAAACAAAATCTACACATGAGAATTTAGTGTGATAAAACCAAAAGATAGATTCACTGCACGTAGACTTGATGAGATTTTTCTTCTAACTCCTCAAGGTTCATAACACTGAGATACATACAAAAAACAGTACTTTTGTGGCATGTTTTATGCCAAGACTTTTGCATTTTTATTTAACACCAACTATCCCCACTGAGATGGATCAATGTTAACATCCCCCTGAGCAGTTGCACTGATGTTATATAAGCACACTCATACGCTCATCTCGCCCGCATTTCTAGCCTTTGTATGCTGAGTAAAAATGAACGTACAGATGTGTTTTTGATTAATTAAGTTCACAATTTTATTTAATAAGGATAAATGTAAGTCATGAGATAAACAAAATTTGATTTGGCTGTTGGTATTTGTTGTCAGAAAGTCCCTAGGTAGTACAAATGATTAAGGCTCTTGGCTGTTAACAGAAAGTTTGCAGGTTCCAGTCCAGCCAGAGGCACCTTGGAAGAAATGCCTGGAAATCTTCCTCTAAAAAATCAGCCACTGAAAACCCTATGGAGCAGGTTTACTCTGACACACATGGGTCTCCACGAGTACGAGTCAACTTGACAGCAGCTGGCTATTTGTAGCCATGTAGTTTCTATTCAATCCAGCTTACTCACTTTCATTGGGAATTCTTCTGGGAAGGTAGTAGTAAATCAACTCCATTTCCCCCTAGATTTCTCTAAATTTCTGAGAACATTAGCACATGTAGATAATGCACTGACATCTTCAGTGATAACCTTATAATGGATGGAGGTCATGTCCGAGGTAGTTCCGTTATATCTTTGGGCAGCATTCAATATTGTTAAGTATTAGTTGATATTACCTTGGAGGGAAGATCATAATACTTAGTGATTATACAGTGTCTCTAAACATTCATATCAAGGAGATATGCTATGGCTATAGAGGCCATTTCTTGTGTGGTTTTTCAATTTATCAGTGATTGTTGCTGAGCTTTGAGAAGACAATTCCTATCCTAGTTTAATTTAGAAGAACAGCCATAGGCTGGAATCAGAACTGTGGCACAAAGAAAAATAAACAAGTAGTAAGAATAATCCAAGGAAGTCAAGAGTTTTTCAAATGCATGAGTGTAGCTGTACAGTTCTCATGAAGTACCTTAGAATCAGTTAAGAAAAGGTCAAGAGAAGACCATGTTATTTCTGTCTGAAAAACCATCCTCCCTTTCTTAACTGTAAAGATTCTGCTTTGTTTCTACATAAAGTGTGGGTTGTTTTTCTTGGAAAACAGTGTTCTCTGCTAATAACACATGAGTCACTAATGACATTTCTTCTCATTTAATAGTTTAGCAAAGTCAAACTCTAAGATACCAACCCAAATTTTGTATATGTAACCAGAGATGTAAGAGATGGGAAACAACTCAAGGTCCTTCAATTTGATTTTTGAGTTTTTGACTAATCACCTTGTCTTTACTCAGTCAGTGAACACTCACTCTTAAAGGCAAGATCTCAGTATGTATATGGTGCTCATTTGCTTAGCAGACCTAAACTACTGACCTTCGGCCAGCACAACTGTCATCTTATGGTATGGTTCAATTCAACTTGGGGGTGTCTTACTAAATTTATTGAACTATGGATATCCTACAAGACTTATTTGTTTAGAATTTTTCTGTGATGACATAGCACGTAGACGCTCAGGCCCTGGCTCCTGGGAATTTTGGCAGCAGAATATTGCAAGAGGCTGCATTAACAAAGTGACTGTACATATGAAGGTGGACTGTCCGGTATGATTCCAGATCTGTTACTGTCACTTCTTGTTATGTGACCTTGGGCAAGTTGCCTGGCCACCTTGTGCCTTGGTTTCTTTGTCCATAAGATGGATATGAGGAATGGAAGACTTAGAGCTTGTGAGATAATCAGAATAATTTCTGTATTTAAAAAAAAAAAACTATTAAAGTCTTTGTAAAATAAGTGAGATTGCTACCTTAATGAAAAAACATTGCTGTTAAAAATGGAAGTGCAAGAAACAACAACACAACAAAATACGATTATGAAGCAATCTTATTTGTTGCTTCGAAGGATTCTAAGAGAGGTGCTGAATGGGATCTATCAGGGCTTCTGTGCATAACAGTTTGAGTTATTCTGCCTCTACAGTCAATAACGTTCAAGACTGTGTCTTCTTTTCTCAACCATGCAACACACCACCGTTAGCCTGTCTTTGACACTTCCTGCACTATATTCCTGTGAGGTAGTCTATTTGGGGACTTCCCAGAAGGTTCATTAAGTTATATTGAACATGTCTGCTCACCTCATGGGCAGGGCAAGGCAAGGCATTCCAAATACAAAACACCTGTGCTCTCAAGTTTGCTCCCATTCCGTTTCTTTAGCCAGTTCAAGGTTTCGTGTATTATTTATAACACTCTGAATGTGTTGGGAGCTAATTATTTCTGAAAGTACTTCAGTGCCCACTCCACGTCATGTCAGTTGCAGCCGGCTGGAGTCTCATCTATTGTTAGATTCGAATTTGAAGCAGGATATTCTCAGTGGAGGCCCCTTTCCTCCTGAACAGGCTTCCCTCAGTAATCTATCAGAGTGCAAATATGAGAGTGTTTAGGTCATGATTTATGATACCTTCAATCTTCTTAAAATTTGATTAATTTTGGTCATTTTTTTCCCCAGCAAAATATATTTAATATCACTTAATATCATTAAATTGCAATCAGATTGAGTTAATAAGTTGCACACTAATCATTTGTTTTGAAGTATGTGATACAATAGTATAACATTGATAATTAAAGTGGTATTTATAAGCCGGAAAGGAGTGTATCTACTCAGATACATTTCAATCCAGTTCATCAAGCTTTTCTCAGTACCTACCACCTAGGGCTGTGTTTTTTTAGAAATGTGGTCAGAAGTCAAACCAACATCAGAAATATCCGTGAGCTTTTTAGGAATGCAAGGACCTGGACCAGCGAATGCCAATGCAGGCCTATTAAATCAGAGACTCTGGGGTGACGCCTGGAAATTAGAATTCTAATAAATACTACAGATGATTCCAACGTAATCCAGTGTTTGAGAGTCTCTGATTTAAAGTATGCAAAGTGTTTCTTTTTCCAAGTTTTTGAGTTCTTCAGCTATTCAAGCAGCTGCTGACCATGCAGGGTGTTACTGGCAGGTAGGATAGATTGCTTCAATCCACATGCGTATATTAATTCATCATCCTGACTACCTACCAGCTACCCCATTGCTCTTTTGCTAGGATCTGAGAATACTACAGGGAGCAAAGGTGTAGATTTTCCTCAGGGTTTGACCTGAAACATTCAAATGACTGCCAGAAGAATTGGTAGTGAAGGGCTTTTTTTCTTGGCAGCTAGCAGAGCACATTCTAGCGAGTATGACTGGCCCTGAATCAATGTTAGATCTGTCTTCATTTTCATCTTACTCCCTGTCTTCATTTGGAGAATTGGGTCTACCTTGGCACACCTATGACTAGCCTTGATAAACTCTTGTGACCTAAACTACCGACCTTTTGCTAGTACCATTCTCCGTCGGGTTAAGAACTACACTGTGTTTGTGTAGATGTATATACGTGTGTGTGTGTGAGTCGGAATCGACTCGACAGCAGTTGGTTCGGTTTTTTGGTTTTGGTGTGTGTATGTGTGTATAAACCTGTTGCTGTCAAGTCGATTCCGACTCTTAGCGACCCTACAGGACAGAGTAGAACTGCGCCATAGATTTTACAAGGAGTGGCTGGTGGATTTGATCTGCTGACCTTTTGGCTAGCAGTTGAGCTCTTATCTACTGCACCACCAGTGCTCCATATCTATCTACCTATCTGTCTGTCTGTCTATCTATCTATCTGTCATCTGTGATGGTTAAGACTGTGTGTCAACTTGGCTGGGCCTTGATTCTCCATGTTTTAATGCAATCACTCCCATGTTTGAATATACTGTGAATAGCCAATCAGATGACAGGGAGTCTCCTTGGGGGTGTGGCCCGCATCTGTATATAAGCAGACGTTCTGGCTTTTTGCTCTCTCTGGATCCTGTGGCTGCTTCCTGTCGTCTCATTGCCCGTTCTTGGGACTTGAGCTGTCAGCTTATCTGCCGAACCTGGGATTCGTTGATCTGCACAGCCTGTAAGTGGGAGCCCTGCTCTCCTACCTGCCGATCTTGGGCTTGCCAGCTTCTGAAGCTGTGTGACTTGGGAGAGGCCTCTACCCTGATCCATGGACTTGGAACGTTCTAGCCTCTACAATCACGTGAACTGTTTCCTTGATATAATCTCTCTCTCTCTCTCTCTCTATATATATATATACATACACTTTACTGGTTTTGCTTCTCTAGAGAATCCAGCCTAAGACAGTCATCTATCAATCATCTATCTATCTATCAGTCTATCTATCACCTATCTCATCTATCTATCTGTCATCTATATCTGATTATCTGATTACTCTTCTTTTGTATTCCCCGCTGGTTCCATTTTCTCTTTCCATCCTCTCCCCGCAGCTATTTCTTAAAGTGTTGTCCTCAATTCCCTTCTCCCTCTACACTCCCTGCCAAACAGAACCAAACCCTTTCTACAGCTTCAACCAACAATTCCATGTTTATTCCCTTGAATGTTTATCTTTAACTTCAATCAGTTTTTAAATCAGATACCCATTTTCCTGCAACTATCAATGTTTTCACTTCCATGTCCAACTGTATCCTCAAATTCTATAAGTCTGCAATGAAATACGCCTCCTTACCCTTAAAATAAATAAAATCTGTTCACAAATTTAATGCCTTCCATTAGTGGTATCACCATATTCCTGGTTCCATGGTTTATAAGTATTAATCAACTTTGACTTTTTCTTTAGTCCCAAGTAATCCCTGAATTTATTTGCTGCTATTTATCAGACAATGTTTATTGAAATTGCAAGAATCTTGGAAACTTTTGGGCAGAAAAAGTGTTTTGCTCTAAAGCTTATAACACACTATGGTGGTTATAACCAGGATTTTGAAGCAAGAGTTTTGGTTTGAATTCTCTACCACTTTATTGCTGTGAAAACTTAGGTATACTATTTAACTTCTCCAAACCTCTACTTTCCTCATGTGTACATCTGTATGAATTTATTCATTCATCCTTTCAACAAATATTATTGTGAATGTTGTAAGTTCTATCACTGTATTAGGATCTCAATAGACTATGGTGATCAGGAAACAAAGTTTTACCTCCATGGAGAGTATAGATGAGGGGTTGTTATGATGAAAAATAAGATAATATATTTGAAACATTGGGCATGAAGTAAATTTTCAACAAATATTAATTAGTTCTGTTTTCCCTATAGTCTATTTTCTGGCCCTTGGCTAACACCACATTATTTCAGAGGGCACTGCCATGTTTTTTCTTCTCTCATATTAAAGCTACCATAACTTATTCTACCTGTTTGGCTTCTCTCCACCAAAACTGACTATAGGCTGGGATACAGTTGCCTCAGGGTCCCTTGCCTTTGTTCTTCTCAGGGAGTATCTCTCAACACCTTTCATTTTAATATTTCTTCCAGAAATTCATTAAATAATTTTATTTAGTAGTGTGATATGGTCAAATTTACAAGTTAGATTTTTGTGATTTTTTTTTTTTGTCAGTATGAGTGGAGAGAGAGGAAGATAAAAGTGGCTTATAGGTTTCCTTTTTGTTTGACTGGTTTGTTAGTGATGCCACCAACTAAAATTAGCACAGGAGATCCAGAAAGGAAAGGGGAAATGAATATAAATTAAGTTAGAAATGTTAAATTTGAGATTCCTATGTATGTGAAGTGTTAAACAAAAATTCAGATACACAAGAATAAAGCTTGGGAAAGATGCCCGGACTGGAAATAAAGTTTTGGGATATATCAACTTTAGGTGGGTTTCAAAGCTATGATATGGATTAGTTAATTTGTTTTAAAAACATTATATACTATACACTTATTGTATACTAAGTGTATACAATTTTGAAGTTAGAGCTAATGGGAAAAAGGTGAATAAATCAGATATTTCCCTTGATCTAAGTGAATCAACACTCTATCAAGGATAAAAAACCAAGTAAATATATATAAATTGGGAAACGTGGTAATTTTTAAGATATGTTGTGATTTAAAAGAAAAATACTTAATTCCCTTTACATTGAATGGACTGACAGGAATCCAGTATAGTGAGAGGCTTAGGAGGGATCAGTTTACATAGGGACTTGGAGATCATTAGAAGGAATTTGGATTTCAGACAAACAGCAACAAGAAATCATTGAAATTTTTGAAGTGGAGAGTGACACAGTGACAAGTTAAGAGTGACATACTGTTATTGTTATTATATGGAAAATGGATTGGCAAAGAGCAGGAATGGGACAAGAAACCGGGTAGGAGTACTATAGGCAAAAGATCATAATAATCTGGACTAGGATGATGGCCATAGGTGGAAAAGGAAAAACTTGGAAGAAGACAAAGATATATTTTGAGACAGACTAGACAAGACTTCAACATAGATTGTTGCGAGATAAAGGGAGACATCTAGGATGACTCCCTGGTTTCTTGCTTGAACAATTCACTAGATGGTGGTGCTGTATTCTGAGGTTGGGAATATTGGCTGATAGTGTCAACGCTGGGTAAAATAAAATGTTGAGTTTTTAATATGTTACCTTCCAAATACCTATGAGAAATTCAACTACATCATAAGGAAACAGATAACATGAGAGTATAAGCAGGTGGAGAATAAACCCACAGAGGACACTGGTATTTAATATTTGAGCTAGAGGAGACAAGAGCAACTCAACCTTAGAAGCAGAGAATGACTGACAGACTGATTAGAAGCCCTGTAGATACTTCTTTGTAAAACCTCTTGTTACAACAAAGGAGGCTAAAGATGCAGTAAGGAGAGAGCAATTGGTAAGACGAATGCCCATTCAGGTGTAGAGTCCACTTGTCTCAAATAGAGAATTCTGTTTTAAATAATTCTTTATGGTCACTAAATTTTTCTCAGAGGTAGAAGATTAATCTATCCACGCCTGCACATTCATATTCTCTTCCATTCTTTTTGGGAAATGAAGCTATTATGATTGTTTTATCTTGAGTCTTCAATCTCTTTTTCTCCACTGAATACTTAAAAAAAAAAATCACAAAAAACTTCATCCTACAATTTTGTACCCTCAGTTCTCTGTTGTGTTTATGTAACATTTTTCAGTAAAATTCTGTTATTTTAAACTTATTAGCTTCATCTCTAGCTACCAATCACTTCCTCATTGCTATAGAAAGACTTTTCTGTCTTCGTTGATCTCTTTTTGGTGATGGCACTTTTGACCACGCTTCAGACTTTAAAATTATCTTCTTTCTTGGACTCCATGTCACTGTAGTATGCAAGCTATCCATCTACTTCTTTGATCTTTCTGTTTTTTATCCCTTGCTAGTCCTTTTTTTTTTTTTTTTTTTGTAATTCTCCTCAACAAAGTTGTTCTTAAGAATTATGTGCTTAAGTTTTACATTTTATTCACAATATTTATTTCATTGACCCTACAAGTGCATTGGTTCAAGCCACAACTGATCAAGGAGATGGCACAGGACTGGACAGTGTTCTGTTCTGTTGTGCATAGGGTCACACCGTGAGTCAGTGGCTGAGTCTATGGCAGCTAACAATAACAACGAGTTCATTGTTCTCAATTATTATGTGTATTAATCATGAGTTAATTAATTCTAGTATCATTTATTGAGAAGCCATCAAGTAATAAGCCCTGTACTAGGTGCTTTGGGCATAGATATTATTTAGAATGATGCTTGTTCTTGAATTGCTCATTATCTCCTGGTGGCGGGTATGCGGGCAGGTAAAGAATTAAACAAGTAATCAAAATGCAACGTGGAAAATCTTGTTCTAGAGTTAAACTTAAACACAGTCTAGAAGCTGAAGAGGCAGTGGCAAATGCAAATGACTGTCAAATTTAAATGTCACTCAATGACATTTCCAAGCTCCAGACAAAAATTTTCTGTGGATTACTCATGGTAAACTCACCAACAATGCCAACTGTGTTTATTATGGAAAGAAACAGAGACTCAGATAATTTAAATTACTTAACTGGCAAGTGATTAAACTGATTAAAAAATTCAGAAATTCTCATCTTTATTTCAGTGATCTTTATTCCCTGCTCTTCTCTGAAATACATTCTGATTCCTCTGAATTTCCATAGTTTAAGTCTATCTTCCCAACCAGCAACACCTTTCTCTACCAGAGTATTTTGCTGGAATTCTCCAACATAATAATCAATTGCCAAAGAATGTCATTTCTGAACTCAGGTCCTGTGTAACAAAAGTTGGTGGCAGAAAATAAAGCTTGAACTTTAGCAGCAAAGTCAGAGTCTTTCAGCAAGAAGATTTCAGGATATGATTTTCAAAATTCACAACAACAAGTACCAATCACTCATCAGTTGTGGGTGTAACTAACTATATGGAATGATCATTGGCAGGCATTGGCCATTAGCTGGAGCGCATCGGTTTAGGTTACAATGAGCTAGGTACCAAATCATCAAGCTTTAAAGTCAAAAGCATTCATAGGAACAGAAACAATAATAATAATATTGTCTTCAAAGAACTGTACACTTGCAAATACAGTATTTGTCACAAACACAAACTGAGCGCTAAGTATGGTCTAGCATTTTTAGCACTTCATATGGAACTCACTCAAATAGGTACCATTATTATCCTCATTTTACAGATGTGTTAAAAATGAGACAATCATCAAGTAATTTGCTAAAAGTTCACATAATTTGAAAGCAGCAGGTCTAGGATTTGAACCACAGCTGCCTGGGTTCCCTCAGTCCTGTATTCAAAACAATGCTGTTGAAGTATAACATTATAAATGGTGTCTGTCTCTACACCCACATTTTAATTATAAAATGCGTCAAAATTAAGAACCACCAGATTAAAATAACTAGAGTTTAAATTTTTTTTTACTTTAATCATCCAAATAAATTGTTTCTTATTTATGTACATAAAGATTTAGAAGACGTGAAGGGTGATCGTAAGTTGAGAACATAGAACACAACTTCTTATCTTCATATACGGTTATGACTGCTGTTCAGTCTTTAGTACTAAATAATCCTTTACCTTAAAAAATAACTGTCAGTATTCAAAGACACAGAATTATTATGTCCATATTGTCTACAATTTTAGATTGATTTCCTGTCATTATATTGTTGGCTTAGTTTATAATCGTTGCATGAGTTAGCAAGTTTGACAGCTGCCTGGTTAGGTCTAGGGGAAAAAACAGCATTCTGATAAAACTATACTAGTGAGAGAAAATAAAATAAATAGTATAACAAACATCTCACATCAAAAGGATATAAGGATCCTAAAGTAACGTAATGATAGATACATTACCCATACATTACAAATACTTATATTCATAACTTTGTTTAAATAATTAGAGTAAATCTATCAAGCTGTAGTAAGAGCCCAAAAGGAAAATATTCCACTTGCTGCCTTATTACTAAATCTGTGTGAATTCCCTTAAATGTGAGATAACATGCTTTAAATGATAGTTTATATACATACTTTAAACATGTTTTATTTTATTAATACAAATATTTTCCAAGGCAGAAGCTTTTTTTACAGGATCTGAAGGGAGAAAAAGAATTTTTTTTTATAATTTACATTTTTATTTCACTATAGCTAATTTTATCAATTCCATTTTAGTAGAGAATATAACTGTTGATGATAATGAGAGTTTCCTCTAGGCCATTGCTATACATGTATTAACTCCTTTGACACTTATAATAACTTTATAAAATAGGTGCTATTATTAATTTATTATATAGTGAAAAAACTGAGATAAAGAGAGCAGAGGCAAATTTCCAAAGTTACACATTTAGTTAGTGGCTGAGTTGAAATATGAATCTAGGATATTTGTTTCCTGAGTCAGATATTTTAACCAGTTTGTTATATACATTATATAAAAAATCTTTTTCTCCCAAGACCTAAGGAGACTTGCTTTGGTAACGCTACTATATAAGTTATAAAAGAGGAAACCTATTTTAAACAATAAGCACCTACTTCTATGTATCAATGCTTTTATCACATTCTAGACTATGTACTATAGTTAAATTATTTTCTTTTTGTAATTTGAAGGAATGCTCATAAATGAAAAAATTCTGTAAGACAGGCATACTCTTCAGTTCTTCTCTGTCCAGAGGTTAATTTTATTAATAAAAGTGAATACATACCAATATGATAGTCCAAGTTAACACCATGGAATGAGATTGCATTGAGGACAAAAGTGAGGGAGATCTTTACATTTTAATGGTTTTATTTTATACCATTTAATTTTCTACAATAGCCAATTTAACTTTTGAAATTAAAACAAAAATCAGGCAAATATTTCTAGTAGACTCTATCCAGAGGTACCATGTGTGGCAGTCTTATTTTATGAGTAAGAAAATAAACAGTAAGCAAAGGTAGGTAAAATGATCAGGATCACTCTCTTTCTATAAATTAGAAGTTTTGTTTTTTGTTTTTTTTTAAGTAATTTAGGCATTCAGTCTTAATCTCCTTTAGCTACATAACTTGTATCAGACTCAGAAGCCTAGATTACCACCAGAAATTTCCTACCATAAGTTTTTAGAAGGCAGGGACTCTGTCAAACTGTATCCTAACACAGAATCTGGTCCACAGTTGGAATCCAGTAGCTGTTGACATTGAATGAATTATACAGACTGTTTTTATTTCTCTTTGAGACTCAAATTCCTTTCCATGAAAATGGATTGTGTTTGGCAATCTCTTGATTCCATCTCACATTCTTAGGTCAAGAATCAGACTGTTCTTAAAAAGAATAGGGAAATCAGTAATTTGTCATTCAAAACTCAATTAAACAAATCATTTTAATAAACATCTAGCCAGTCAATTTTTAAATTCTTGGAATTGAGAAGAATGGCCCTCCTATTCTGTGGCACCTGGCAGTCTCCTCATGAACTTCCAAAGGAGTCAACTGTGTTAGAGTATTATTTTCCTGTGCTAGTTTTTCTCTCTCCCTAACTCTCCTTTAGCCTTCCACTTATCTCCATTGCTCACCTACGTTGTTGTTATGTGCCATCGAGTTGATTCCAACTCTTAGTGACACAAGTAACAGAGTAGAACAGCCTCATAGGGTTTCCTGTAATCGTGAGGGAAGTAGATCACCAGGTCTCTTCCCCCACAGAGCCGCTGGTGGTTTCGAACCTCCGACCTTTTGATTAGCAGCCTAGCACTTAACCATTGTACCACCAGGGCTCCTTTTGCTCACCTATAAAGCTCAATAAAACAAAACCAGTTGCTGTAGAGATGACTCCAACTCAAGGCCACCCCATGCGTGTCCGAGTAGAAACTCCACAGGGTTGTCAATGGCGGATTTCTCTGAAGTAGATCTCCAGGGCTTTCTTCTGAGGAGTCTCTGGGTGGACTCAAACCTCCAGCTTTTTGGTTAGCAGTGGAGCTCTTAACCATTTGTACCACTGAGGGACTCCATAAATCTTAACACAAAAATAAAACTGTTAATAAAGGAATGGGGATTGTTATGAGGCGTGAATCATTCATGTTCCCTTTCCCTATATCATAAACTGAACATTGACTGAAACTGCAGGTATCTCTGGCTTAAGGCATATGGCCTTGTATTATTAGCTCCATTAGTATGGCTTAACATCAGAACAAAGTTTTCATTCTTAAACTATTGCATCTGGGAGGGAAAAAAATGCAATTTAAATAAACAGGAAAACCCACAATATGTTAATAATGATCTTTAAGAAATACTTTAGCAGCCGTGGCAATGCCTACCCTAAAACTAAGTTAAAACCAGTTTCGTAAATTGTGTAAGAAAATTTACCTTATTTTATTTTTAAAGCTGCCAAAGCATCCTAATTTTTCCTAAAATCATCTTCCCCTTTCCATATCCATTATCTCTGTGTGCCTAGAGTTTATGCTTAAAGAATCAAGCTATAGTCATAAAAATAGGAACACATTTTTATTAACTGTTGCCATTATACTAAAAATACATTTGGAACTATAAGATTTCACAAATCCAAGAGTCTTTCCCAATACCAAATGTCTTGAATTTCCTAGATTTGAGCTACAGAATGGTTTTGCATTGCTTTTCTAAAGTGCAGAAAGTTAATAGCTTTGGACATCTCTGCAAAATGAGTAAATGTGTACCCCTGCCTTGACATTTCCTCCAGCATTGATTTGAAAACACTAAATATTAAATGCATCTTATTTTGTGGAACCAGAGCACAAAAAAATCTACCCAGTAATTGTTTTCCATTGATACACCCTCAGTGAGTTTGCATTTGTAGGATAAGAATTGGCATGTATAATTTAGAGCCAGTCAAATTATAGAATCTGTAGACTGAAGCTCTTTATTTTTATTAGTATAACCTTGCAAAGTGAGGGAGTGATTTGTATCGCCTACTCGCTTACCTCTTATTTCAATTGATTAAAGAAATAACAACAGCTTTGCCTACAGAATAGAAAACGAGGGATTTCTGGAGCAATTTCATGTAAAATACGTATGTTTGAAAACTTATTTTGACACTTCAGGATCAGGGCACCCTGAAGGAATCAACTTTATGTTAAATATTTTAAGGAGGGGGGCAGTCTAAATGCAAGGGTTCAGGCCTGGTCAGCAGGAGGGTTACCAGGTTTGTGGTGAATTTAGGAACTTTTGACATCACATAGGTTTTGGAAATATGAATAATGCTCCATTATTGATTATATGTCAGGAGGGAAAAAAATCAAGGGAGTGTGCCTGTGGACTATGAGATATAGTGGTGCATAGGTCAAACTGTGGATAAATGAAATATCAGTTCGGCAGTCATATGCTCTCCCTCCCCAAAGTTTGGAGTACAGACCAACTCTGAGGGATACTGAAACCAGGGAAATGCACGATGCATCCATCTCTCACCACTATCATAAATTATAATTGCTATATAGATAAAACCAAGTTAAAGGGAACACCAAGATCATTTGCCCTTACAGAAAAGAGAAGGTATAAAAGGCCAAACCAAATATTATATGGGACATGATAAAGTATAATCTCATAAACTTTACTTTGGTGTTCAGGTTGTTGATGGTATGTGGTAATTGAGATTGATTCTCTTTCTGTGGGAGTCAAATAAACTGAGTGCAAAAAGGCAGGGCTGGAATAACTACTCCACTCAATAAACAAATATAATATATACAGAGTGAAAGATTCTGGGGTAAGAATTGGGAGTGGGGTGGAAATCTTCCCTAGGAAGTTTTATGCACTTCATTGTCTAAAACATCTACATATAGCTGGTAATCCTCAATCTTATTCCTCAGCCTTGACCTTTGTCTTGAGATCAGGTGATACAGTCTCAACATAGTCGAAGTAAATGCGTTACTGTCCCTGTCAAACCTACTCTTCTTTTTGTCCTTCTATTTCAGTAATTGACATCATCATCTGTTTGTCTAAATTAGGAGAATAGGTTGCTGGTCTTTACTTTGTACAACTATCTCCCCATTATCTGCCACAGCCAATTGGAATAAACACCTATTTATTCTAAGTCTCTAAGTTTTCCTCCTCCTTGCCTTGGGTAAGAGCTATGGCTAATAACGAAAAGGTCGGAAGTTCGAATCCACCAGGTGCTTCTTGGAAACTCTATGGGGCAGTTCTCTGTCCTATAGGGTTGCTATGAGTCAGAATCTACTTGTCGGCAGCAGGTTTGGTTTTTTTGGTTTATTGTTACTGTCTGTAGCCCTAGTGGTGTAGTGGTTAAGCATTGTGGTTGCTAACCAAAAGGTTGGCAGTTCGAACCCACCAGCTGCTCCACAAGGGAGAAAGATGTGGCAGTCTGCTTCTGTAAAGATTACAGCCTTGAAAACCCTATGTGGCAGTTCTACTCTGTCCCACAGGGTCACTATGAGTAGAAATTGGCTCAACGGCAACGCGTTTGGTTTTGGATTATTATTGTTACTCTGTATGTTCTCCCATTTTTACCACAGACCATAGCAGTAATGTATAAACCCTGTAGGAAATGAGAGCCAACAGAAAGGGTAATTAAATTATGTCTCTAATAGAGATAAGGCTTTAGAAATATAACCTCTGTTCAAAGTGGAAAGAGGAATAGACTTTAGGCAAGGAGATGAATCAATAGCTATTTTCAACCGTCAGAGTCTTCTTCACAATTTGAAATTCTTTTAGGTCATTAAGGCTAGAATTTTGTTTTGTTTTTAAGTTGATGAATTACTAAGAATGCTTTTATAAGTCTTGTGACTTCCACATAAGGATATTTAAGACAGACCTAATTTCATATTCTGACCACTGTCTTCACCAAGGTCACTTGGATGACACATGGGTATCTTTATTGACATAAGTTGATAGAAGGCTGATAAATACATATCCTAGCCACAGGCACATACAAGCTTTTATAATAATATAATAACAGTGACTTTAATACTTAATCACGTAGAGTGCCCTCTGCATGTTGACTACTACGCTAATGTCCTTTTATATGGGCCATCAAAATTAATCCTCACAGTAACCTTATGAGGTAGTATAATATTATCCTCATTTTACAAATGAAGAAACTAGAGGTCAGTGAGAAGTAGAATGTCAGAGTTCTCACAACTGGTATATTTTAGACTCCAGCTTGAGGTACTGGCTGATTCCAGAGATAATTTCTATAACACACACGCGCTCTGGAACCACGTGCCTGAGTTCTAAGCCCAGGTTTGCTATTCACTATCTGTGGTACTTGAGCTAATTTTATTAACTTCTCTGTGACGCTGCTTTCTCATCTGAGAAGTAAAGAGAATAATAATATGTCCCTCATAGGCTTGGTATTAGGATTAAATTAGTTAGTATATGCTTAGAACCAAGAACAGGGCCTGCCATATAGTGAGAGTTATAAAAATGTTAAATATTTTCAAATCACTGTCTCCTTGCTATAAGTCGGAATCGACTTGATGGCAATGGGTTTTTTTTTTTTTTTTTTTTTTTTGGCTTTTTGGTCTCTGCCTCATTTCTCCCATATTTTGAAATGGACCATTAGGGGTAGAGCTGGATATAGTTAGTTTATAGAAGCACCGTCTACTATTTTCCTGAATCGAGGGAGTGGGCAGAATAAAGGGGTAAAGGAAAAGGTAATGTCATCCTCTAGGTCAGATAAAAGGAGCCCTGTGGTATAATAGTTTAGCACTCGACTGCTAACTGAAAGGTTGGTGGTTCAAATCCACCCAGCAGCAATTTGGGAGAAAGATCTGGTAATCTGCTCCTATAAAGATTATAGCCTAGGAAACTGTATGGGGCAGTTCTACTCTGTCACATGGGGTTGCTGTGAGTTGAAATCTACTAGACAGCACCCAACGACAACGTCAGATAAGCTTCATCAAAATTACAAGATTTTAAAAGTCATTCTCTGTAATTTATTAATTTACAGACTCCCTTTCATATATTTAAAGGATTTTCAAGGAATTAATGGGATTCCAAGGCTGGAAGAACTGCCCCTGGGGAGCTGACAACAAAAATTCCTACCAGAGTCTCGCTAACCAATCATACTTGATTCTCTAAGAGGACATAGACTGGAGAGCTCCTGAGGCCAATACTTTTTTTGTATGATCATGTGTTTTAAGGCAAAATGAAAATGTTATCCAAAAGCCACAGCAAATGACAATTAACAAATTCTTAATCAGAGTTCTCCCTATTGTAATAGATAATACGCTCACCGAAGTACAACCTTCATGTTGTTTCCAGTTTGGGCATGGGAAAATGTTTACTCTCAGTCTCAAATTCAAATGTTACTAGTAAAAGTGAAATAGTATATACTTACATACACTATTATTTCTTGATGGGAACTGATGATTTTAATAAGGGTAAGTCTTAATTGATTAGTGTTAAGTAATTAACAAACCAAACTAGCTAAAGGAAGTAAAAATGGACCCTATTTAATGAATTTACTCCCAATTCCTTCCCATAGTCTTTAGCTGGGACAACTAAAGAAGAATGAATAAAATAGTGAAAGGTAATCACAGTATCTCTGAACATTTAATTTTTCTGAAGTTTTAATATATCTATATACTTTAGTACACATGCGTGCACACACGCAATTGCATTTATAAGACTGGATTATGTTAAGTGGATGACAGTGGAAAGGATTCCATCCTGGGGGCCAGAACATGTGAACTCTCTTCCTCATTCTTCTATTAACTAGTCAGGAATGTTACTTAGCCTCTCTGGGCCTCATTTCCTTCATCTGAAAATGGAGACTGCCTAGAAAGTCCTTCTCCTGATTTACTAACTCATGTCTGAAGTTTTAGCTTAAATGTCACTTTCCTATTGTTAAACCTTCTAATTACATCTGTAATTTCCTTTGAGGCACTTTTCATCACGTCAAATGAACTATGTAATTGTTTCTTTGCTATCTGTTTCCTTATGGAGGCAGGGACAGTGTCTATCTTGTAAACCATCTGGACACATAGTAGGCACTCAATAAATATATGGGTTAGAATCAGGGGTAGCAAACACAAATGCATTCAGTTTAAATATGAGACAATATAGAGTTTAAGAAGGATGCCAAACTGAGGACAATCTACACCATCTAAGTTATTAAAATATAAACACATTTTTCATACCAAACTAAACTTGATGGGACCATGTCTTTGTGACTTCTGGCTTCTAAGGATAGATCATTCAAATACACAAGTGATATGAAAACAAAAAATAAGATCTTGTGGAATGTGTTCCATGAGGCAAATTAGTGAAACTTCTCTGTAATGTATTTCTTATTGCCCTCTGCTGCATAATCAGCTCTTATTTTCAGTAATCTCAGTTGCTTCTCCATGGATTCATTCCTGATGAACTTGACCTTATACTGCTATCTCAATTATTCTTACATCTCATTCAGTAACTGTGCATAAATGAGCTCTAGGCTAAATAAGGGTAATAGGTTTTACACACACACACACACACACACATATATTTTTGTTGAAAAAAGTAATTATTAAAAAAATGTATAACTTCCTTATGATATAAAGCATTTGTAATTCACCATGGGATACCTTTAAATGATGAATTCATATTATGTATTTAAATGAAGTTGTATTTAAAAAGAATTGCATAGATAAAAATTTGCTTCTCAAGGAGGTGAAACTGTGCTTTTAATTTCTTATGTTTCTCATTAAAGACTCATGCACTTTCTCTATGCTGTGGACACTCAATGAATATTATTGATCAAAATTACAATGCATTTAACCTCACTTTCAATTGCCCTTCAATGAGAAAATTTAAATAACATGAAATGTAAATTAAAGCAATGAACAGAAAACTGAAACTGAGAAATATTTGTCAAAAAAAAAACTAGTCAAAAAGAAACTAGTCATCCAATGCCCTTGACTGTGTAAACCCTTCATTTCTCAATACAAAATCGGAGACAGAATACAAAAGCGTAAGTAAAAGTTTGAATTTGTAACACATTTTTCTCCAGGCTAAGGAGATTCTTTAATAACACTATTAGATTTCCATAAATTTCCTTAGATAAAACATCCTTTTTCACCATTTATGATTAAAATGATTATCTAAATAACTGAAATGCATTGACCTAGAATAAATAGCTTTAATTTTTGATCCATTCATGAAAACTTAACTGTTATTAGTATTTGTCCCCCATGTGCATTAGAAAAAGTATTCATATATTATAGCTTAATATTATGCTTAATTTAAGGTTTTTTCCATAATGTATGGTACTATAAACATAATTATTATTAAAAGAAACCCTGAGACTTTCAGAAAAAGATTCAAAGAAATATTGTAAATCATCATCCAAAATGAAGGAAATGCTTTTTTGAGAGGAGAGAGAATATCCTTAAATATTAGAATCAAATACTAAAGTAGAATGTCTAAATAACACACAAATACTTAGTTTCAAAACATGTTTTAAAAAGTATGAAGCCAAAACACTTTTGCGGACATTTCTTCAAATTATTTCCAATGCTATCTACAGTGCAATAGATAAAATTCAAGACTACCTAAACATATAAGACATATTTTAAGTTTTATCTAAAGTAGATCTAAACCTACCATTAAGCAAATAATGCCATAAGTGAAAAATTTTTCATCTCTGTCTTACACAATCAATAGCAGCAGCAATGGTTTACATTATAAGCTTCATAACTTTTCCAGGAATTTGTAGTTAATTTTCTTCAAAGACGTTGCATTTAATCTGTTGGATAATTAAGTACTAAGCAAAATTCTGTTGAAAGATAACAATAAAATCTAGCCTGTATTGAATTCCTACTATATGACAGGCAATAAGTAACATTCTTTACCTGCATTATTTCATTTAACTTATAATAACCCATTGGAGTAGGCAATGGTATCAACCCTATTTCACAGGGAAGAAAACAGAGGCTTTTAGAGAATAGGTGAGCTGAACAAGACTGCCCAGGTGGAGAACGACTTAGCCAGGATTCCAACTGAGACAGGCAGACTCCAAAGCAGAACAATAATCCAAAGAGAGCATTTAAAATATTTTAACATAATACATTCATATTTTTTATTATTTCTAGAGCATAGTCATGTAAAATGATGCATTGATCAAATGCCCAAATTTTCACAAGTCAAATTGCCATCCTTTTCTTCCCTCTAAAGATTTTAGATTAAAAAAATTCTATAAACCAGTGAACTATTCCAGAAGGCATTAAAAAAATTATTTCTGATACATCAAAAAGAAGATCCAAAATCAGTAACTTAACCCAACAACTTTAATAAATAGAAAAGAAATAGCAAACGAAGTCCACAGTCACCAGAAGAAAGGAAATAATAAAAATCAGAGCAGAAATGAATGAAATAACAAATAGAAAAATAATAGAAAGAATCAACAAAACTAGAGATGGTTCTTTGAGAGGATCAAGAAAATTGACAAACCACTGGCCAAGTTGACAAGGAAAAAAATAAGAAGACACAAATAACCAAAATAAAAAATGAAATCGGCAACATTACAACAGAACCAACTGAGATAAAGAGATAAATTTTACTAGCGAATATTATGAAAAATTTTACTCTAACAAATTTGAAAACCTAGAAGGAATGAACAAATTTCTACAGAGAGACTATACCTAAACTAACACAAACAGAGGTAGAAAGCCTACATAGACCCATAACAACAGAAGAAATTGAATATGCCATTAAAAAAAAAAAAAAAACAACAACTCCCAACAACAACAAAAAGGGCCCAGCTTGGATGGCTTCACTGGAGAGTTCTACTAAATATTCAGAGAAGAGTTGACACCAGTTCCACCAAAACTACCCCAGAATGTAGAAAAGGAAGAGATGCTCCCTAATTCATTCTGTGAAACCAGCATAACCTAGATACCAAAGCCAGGCAAAGACACCACAAAAAAGAAAATTACAGAACAATATTTCTTATGAATATAGACACAAAATTTTTCAACAAAATTCTAGCCAACAAGATATAGCAGCCTATCCAAAAAAAAAGACACATCACGATCAGATGTGATTTATATCAGGGATAAAAGAGTGATTAAACATTAGAAAATTGGTCAACATAATTCATCACATAAATAAAACAAAGGAAAAGAATCACATGATCATCTCAATCGATGCAGAAAAGGCATTTGATGAAATCCAACATCCTTTACTGATTAAAAAAAAACTCTCAGTAAAGTAGGAATAGAGGTGGAATTCCTCAACATAATTAAAGTCATATATACAAAAGCAACAGTCAACATTATTCTCAATAGAGAGAGATTGAAAGCATTCCCTTTCAGAATGGGAACGAGACAAGGATGTCCATTATTACCACTCTTATTCAATACTGTACTGGAAGTCCTAGCCAGAGCAATAAGGCAAGAAAGGGAAATAAAAGGCATCCAAATAGGTAAGGAAGAAGTAAAACTATTCCTACTCACAGATGACATGATCCTATACATAGAAAACCTTAGAGATTGCACAAGAAATTTTCTGGAAATAATAGAAGTGTTCAGCAAAGTGGCTGGGTACAAGATCTACATATAAAAATCAGTTGGATTCTTCTATACTAATAAAGAGAACTCTAAAAAGGAAATCAAGAAAACAATACCACTTACAATAGCCCCCAAAAAGATCAAATACCTGGGAATAAATCTAACCAGGGATGTAAAAGACTTACACAAGTAAAACTACAAAAGACTACTGCAAGAAACCAAAAAAGACCTACACAAATAGAAAAACATATCATGCCCATGAATTGGAAGACTAAACATTGTGAATATTTCAATACTTCCCAAAGAGACTTATAGATATAATGCAATCCCATTCTAAACCCCAACAACATTCTTTAATTAAATGGAAAAACTAATCTCCAACTTTATATGAAAAGGAAATAGGCCCCGAATAGTTAAAGCATTGTTGAAGAAGAACAAAGTAGGAAACTTCACACTCCCTGATCTCAGAAATTACTATATAGCTAGACTAGTCAAAACAGCTTGGTACTGGTATAATGACAGACACATAGACCAAATGGAACAGAATTGAGAACCCAGAAGTAAATCCATCCAGCTATGGACAGCTTATCTTTGACAAAAGGTAGAAATTCATTTAATGGGGAAGAGATAGTCTCTTTAACAAATGGTGCTGGCAAAACTGGATATCCATTTGCAGAAAACTGAAACAGGATCCATACATCACACCATGCACAAAATCTGACTCAAAATGGATCAAAAACTGGATATTAAACCTAAAAGTATAAAATTCCTGGAAGATAACTTAGGAACAAAGGTAGGGGTTCTAATTTATGGCATAAATACACTATCAAACGTAACCAAAAATGTAAAAACAATTGAAGATAAACTAGATAACTGGGACCTCCTAAGAATTAAATATTTATGCTCATCAAAAGACTCTATCAAAAACTTAAAAAGAGAACCTACAGACTGAGAAAAAAAATTTGGCAATGACATATCTAACAAGGATCTAATCTCTAAAATATATAGAAAACTTCAACATCTCAATAACAAAAAGACAAACAATCCAATCAAAAAATGGGCAAAGGACATGAACAGACACTTCACCAAAGAAGACTTTCAGGCGGCTAACAAACACATGAAGAGATGCTCTAGATCATTACCCATTAGAAAGATTCAAATCAAAACTTCAAGGAGATTCAGCCAAAGATTAGACAGGCCCATAAAATGAGACTAAAGGGGCACACCAGCCCAGGGGCAAGGACTAGAAGGCAGGAAAGGACAAGAAACCTGTAATAGAGAAGCCAAAGTTGAGAAGCAAGAGTGTTGACATGTCATGGAGTTGGTAACCAATGTTACAAAACAATATGTGTACTAATTGTTTAGTGAGAAGCTAGTTTGTTCTGTAAACCTTCATCTTAACTACAATAATTAAAAAAAAATGATTTTCTAAACCTTCAATAGAAGGTTTAGGGAAAAAAAATACTCCATATAAACCAATTGAACCAAAAAAACAAACAAACAAACAAACAAAAAAAAACAGAAAACAACAAATGTTGACTAGGTTGTGGGAAGATTGGGACTCTTATACATTGTTGGTGGGACTGTAAAATGTTACAACCACTATGGAAAACAGTATGGTGCTTCTCAAAAAGCTAGAAATAGAAATCCCATATGATCCAGCAATCCCACTCCTAGATATATACCCTAGAGAAACAAGAACAGTGACATGAATAGACATATGCACACCCTTATAAAATAAAGCAGCAAAGAATAAGGGTGTGCATATGTCTATTCATGTCACTGTTCTTGTTTCTCTAGGGTATATATCTAGGAGTGGGATTGCTGGATCATATGGGATTTCTATTTCTAGCTTTTTGAGAAGCACCATACAGCAAAAAGATAGAAACAACCTAAGTGTCCATCAATGGATGAATGGATAAACAAAATGTGGTACATACATACGATGGAATCCTATGCGATGATAGAGAATAATGACCATTCTGGGAAGAATAAAAGACAACTACGGTAATTGCTATAACATATACAATTCTGCAACAACAGTAATAACAATCAAAATCTTGTGAGTGGTTACATGGATAGATATGTATGCTATATAGGTGTAAGAGGGAGTACATACACACACATACATAGGTATAGTTGTTGGCATTTCTATATACATATTTGTATGTGCTGCATATATGCAACATAGGGGGCACAGTTGTGGAAACTTTTAGACATATGCAAACACCTCGTAGGACTGAGTTACTGGGCTTGAAGGCTAAGGACCATAGTCTTGGGGGACATCTAGGTCAATTGGCATAATATAGTTCATAAAGATAATGTTCTACATCCTAATTCGGCAAGTAGCATCTGGAGTCTTAAAAGCTTGAGAGCAGCCATCTAAGATGCAACTATTGGTCTCTTCCTGTCTGGACCAAAGAAGAGTTCAGAAAACCAGGGACACAATAGAACGTCCCAGTTAGAATGGAAGAGAAACGTAGAACAGAAATTCGTAAAAAAAGACCAGACTTACTGGACTGATAGAGACTGGGGCAACCCCCGAGACTATCACCCTAAGGCACCCTTTTAACCTGGAACTAAAGCCGTTCCCGAGGTCATCTTTCAGACAAATAATAGATTGGTCTATAAAATAAACAATGCGCTTCTTAGAACAATAAACTATATGAGACCAAATGGGCAACATTTGTCCAAAAACAAAAATGAGAAGGTAAGGAGGGGCAGGAAAACTGGAGGGATGGAAACAGGGAAGGCAGGGTGGAAATGAAGAGAGTGCTGACACATTCCAGGGATAGCAACCAACTTTGAAGAACAATTTGCATATGAATCGCTGAATGGAAAACTAATTTGCTGTGTAAACTTTCACCTAAACACAATAAAATGTTTTTAAAAAAGTATATGTTCAAGCTAAAAAATAATAATTTCTGAGTATACACATCTTTAGTCAGAGTTCAGTGATGAAGATGATGATGATGACCACAACACCATGAAAAAAGATGAAAGAAAGAATGGAGAAGAAATCTGTGAAGGAAGAAAAGGTGTAGGAAAAAAGTACACTAAAAGAAGGAAGCCTTTATTATTACAAAGGGAAGCATCAAAGGCAAAATACTCCTTTTTCACTTATTTACTTCACTGTCTCAGTCATGTATCCATCATACCCTTTTCTCTACGTGACAGTGAGAATAATATTGTCAATTATCTCATAGAAATGTTTGTTTCTCCAACTATCTGGCTATGTTTCTTTCTAGCATTGAGTTTCTCAGAGAAGAAATTATCTAAAATCTATTCCTGTGTTGAGCCCTAGTCATGCAGTGATTAAGTGCTTCGGTGCTAACCGAAAGACAGTTTGAACCCACCAGGCACTCTGCAAGAAAAAGATGTGGCAGTCTGCTTCCGTAAAGATTACAGCCTTGGAAATCCTATGAGGGCAGTTCTACTCTGCCTAGAGGGTGACTGTGAGTCTGAATCAACTAGATGGCAATGGGTTTGGTTTGGTTTGTATTCCTGTGTTATTCTTGAATAAATTCTAATAATAAATCTCACTCACAACTTTGTAAGCATAACATTGACCAGCAAGAGTGTAACCATAAAAATAGGAAAAATTTCTCTATGGAATCCTAGCTTCCCATTTTGCATACCCTTGTGCCCTAAGCTACTCTCAGTGTATACACTAGGTAAGGTCTCCCAAGTAATACTACAGTTTAATTGTGTTTTTCCCCACTAAAACCACGCTCTCATTTCAGCTGACTGAAATTAAATAACCCAAAATTCATTTAATGAAGTTGTGAATAACTATCAATATTTATTTGTTGCTTTTCTACATGAATTTGCCTTTTAAAAAAGGATTGGTTTTAACCCCAATAAATTCATATTAAATTGTGAAATACAAAAATAGTATGGAAAATATGATTATAGAATAGAGCACTTCCAGAAATGTTCAAATCATATAACATATTTGTGCTAATCTACTTACAAATAAGTTTAGGTGTATTAGCCTAAATATTATTTTTACTTACATGGCTAAACTAAATTGCTTTTTCCTATTATATCCTTGTTTCTCATCATTAGAGCTAGAAAATTCATTTGCCCATCTTCAAGTCATCACTCATATCAAGTTTTTAGTTCGTTTGTTTTTCAGCTCTAAATGATTTCTGCCTTTTCTCAGAAGACACAGTGTCTATTTACTCACTGCTTTATCTAATAGGATAGCTGAAAGATAATAAGCACTCAATAAATGCCTGTTGAATGAATGAACAGTGTGTGGTTAGAATCTGCGACAGTTAAAGGTGAGTGTCAACTTGGCTGGGCCATGATTCTCAGTGGTTTGGTAGTTATGATGTAGTTTGACGGTTATGTCATAATGTAATTTGGCAGTTGTGATCTGATGTAATCACTTCCATGATGTGATCTGATGTGATCAGCCTATCAGTTGTAAGAGGATTTTCCTTGAGGGTGTGTCTTGCATCCAATATATGTGGACATTCTGGCAAAGCTTGCTAGCTTTTGCTCCCTCTGGATCCTGCATCTGGCTGGTCATTATCTGACCTCCAGTTCTTGGAACTTGAGCCAGTAGCCTGCCATCTTACCTGCCAATCTTGGATTCATCAGCTCCGGCAGCTACATGAGTCAGGAGAAGCCTCCAGCCTGATGCCTGACCTACACACTTAGGGCTTGCCAGCCTTGACAATCTCATGAGCCATTTCCTTGAGATAAATCTCTTTCTATGTATATATATAAATATATATGTATATATATACACACACACACACATATATATGTACACTTCGCTGGCTCTGTTTCTCTACAGAACCCAGAGTAAGACAAACTGCAGTGATAAAGGAACGCCTAGAGAACACTTTTGTGGAAAATATCTTTATGTTGGTCAATGAAATTAAGTTTTGATATGGGCAAAGGAAATATGAGAGTGCAAAGATTTGCCTAATGAGCAATACAAAAAGGAAGTCAATTCATGTTCACACCCTATGAAGTCAACAGAAGAAACCAGTAGCTACAAATGAATAAATAACCAGTATAAACAGGCACCTCAATAAGTACAGGTTGATTCTCAACATTTTAGTGACTAAATTAATACTGGCTGCTTTGGTACAAACAAAAATTAGTCTTTGGAAACTCACAAGATAGGCACTGAAATAACATGTTAATAGTTTATCACCTTAATTCAGGCATGGCAGGGACTGGTCATAGACATCCTGTGATAGAATACCTCTATTCTCTCCAGTGACTTGATTTTATACTGCAGGGCTTATTTATTTATTTATTTTCTCATGTCATTGCCAACTCACCTATTTCCATACACAAAGTAACTAGCCAATGTATGCCACTACATTTTCAATCTCACAGAATCCGAGGCCGTATTATTGCAATTCCTTTATCTACTTCAGACATTGTGAAGGGCATTCGTTGTAAAGTATTGTTGAGTTGACAGGTCTGAAGTTGCTGCTGACACTGTAGAAAAAGGTTAAAACCTACATTTTATCAAAGAAAACAGCAATGAAAGATTTGAACTATTGTGTCTTGAATTATGGCTGGCTGAGATACTCTACTGAATCGCTTAATCCTTTTAATACCTGCCTATTTCAGCTTTTATATAAGCATCTGCTCATACAAAGCCTGCATCAAACTCCAAATCCAGGAACTATTAGAACTGCTTGTAAGGCTGAGGGACTGTGCTGTGAGCTGTGAAAGGATTCAGAAAATGAGGGAATCAGGATCACCGGAGCCCAGGAGGTACAAGCACTTAGCTATCCAGACTCTTAGCCTTCTTACTTCAAAACTTATTGAATTTCTTCTAATACCAGACTGTTTCTAACACATAAGAACAAAATGGTGTCAGGAAAGCAGACATGTTGATGTAATTATTTTTGTTAAGCTGCCAGACCTATTGATTGAGATTATCATAGGAAAAATGCTACAGTGGCTGTTGTGCCACATGACTTTGAAATCAATTAGAGTTGAGTTCATGTCTCATGTGACAAATCTAATGGAATAGATTGATCTGTTTAGTGCGAGGTAAGTACCTACTGTTAAGATGTGATTTTGTTATGCTTGGTAGGATAAAGAGAAATAATAAAGTGGAGAGCCATTCTGGTGCTGCTTTCTCTCCAGCCTTGGACAGCAATGATAAATTCCCACAGTCCCTCCTATCCCTACTTCCATCATGGAGAAGGGTAGATGAGAAAGTGGGAGAAGTAAAGAGGTCCGAGTCAGTAGAACAGGAAACTTCCTTCCTACTTTATATAAAGAAAAAAAAAATCTTCTGGACAATGCAAAAATAGGCTTCAGAGCAAATCTAAATATTTTTATTCATTAAAAAATGATGTTGCTCAAATGCTGAATGTTTTTCTCCAAAACACACACACACATCCTAAACCAACCAACAAAAAAGTACCTCACCAAAGTGTCTTGCTAGAATACAAAGGATTATCACACATTAATTAGGCTGAGAAGAAAAGATAGTGAAATAATCAGTGCTTCGTGCTTCTCTGCCAATGGTTTTTCATGAATTTAAATCCAGCAATATATAAAGAAACATTGGCAGGTAAGGTCATAAGCCCATATATAGGTAAATAAAGACTGTGGGTTATCTGTTTTATAATTAAAGAATTGTCTTTGTAGAAAAATATACTTCTGAGGTTGTACAGTATACATCTCTTTCCTCAAAATGTCACTGAACTGTACGTGTAAAAAAGTTGAAATGGCAAATATTTTGTTACATATTTATATATATATCACAATAAAATAAATAAATAATAAGTCTTAGTACTTAATTAATGAATGTCATCTAAAATTTAGGGAAAAAATACCATACCCTTTAAAGAACTGTGAGCTTAATATTTTATTTCCCTTTCTTGCTATCTTTTAATTATTGATTATTATTAGTTTTGACTTGTCATGTTACTTTTAATGCTTTCCATGACACTTCACCACTTAAATCTTCATAACATTTAAAAACAACACGAGTTTGATATATATATATTTTTTCCTTTTTGGCTGTTTCCATATTTTTACTCTAGCAAGTTTTACATAAACAAGACTTTCCATACCATATGTCTTTATCTAGTGAAGAGTATATCTCTTTCTTGACATTTTCTTTTCTTTTCTTTTTTTTTTGGTAG
This sequence comes from Trichechus manatus latirostris, assembly GCF_000243295.1. Classification (NCBI taxonomy): domain Eukaryota; kingdom Metazoa; phylum Chordata; class Mammalia; order Sirenia; family Trichechidae; genus Trichechus; species Trichechus manatus. The sequence goes on from NW_004443980.1 coordinate 17,123,149, forward strand.
AGAAACATGTTCAGTTATTGTTTGCTTAAGCAAGATAAAAACTGTACAGAACAGGCATCTATCTGTACGAGTGCCCATCATGCACTCTTTTAATTCATAGGGTATTCAAAGCCTTTAATCCACCAAAGTTGAATAAAAATATCAAGAACAAATGTTTGAGGACACCTCCATTACTCACTTCTCCATGAATAAGCCAAGGGGACATTCTCAACCAATACATAAGAAAGGGCATGAAGCTGCAGGTGTAAAATGAAAATCTTGCTACTTAGAGATGATTGTGTACTGAGTAAGGCACATACAGTCTGGATATTCATTAGAAATCCATGAGCCATAAAAAGTCAAATAGCCACAAATGATTCATTCTGAAATAAAAGCAGACATTGCTCTGTAAGAAAAAAATATGGACACATTAGGTGAAAGCAAGTAGAGGTAACCAGTTAACCTAAGATGAATACAGGTTTACCTGCAGATGAAATGTGACAAGGTCTGAGAATTCCCTCTGGTGTTCCAGAAAAGATAAAAATGAGATCATCTTCCTTCAACTTAAGTTTATACCTACTCACAATACGCTGGATAATAGAAGTGCTGTCGAGACTTTTTATTCTCAATAGGTAATGTCAAAGTGGACGGCCATTGAAGCATCCAAGTGACAGATAAGGAAACATATTTTTCAGTGAAGATTTTTTTTTTTAATTTAAAATCCGTTTTTAGAAAATTATTTTATATTAGAAAGTGCTCCATGTTCTGATGACGGCACACAAAATTAAATACAATGGTAAAAGAGATCAGTGAGACATCTCTCTGAATGATGCAGTTGTGAGTACTGCACTCCTATTTCAGAGCTTGTTGACTGCTGGTACGCTGCATTCCTTAATTTTGGCTTTCCAGTCAAACAGAAAGGAACAAAGACATGCTGCTCTCTCTTCCATTCTAGCTGAGTTTCCATGTCCCCATTATTACTGCTACATCTGCAATTTATAAATATTGATTCAACTAATATATTACAACTGAATAGCCTTCTAATGGGTAAAACATTTTTAACAAGAACAAGCTAGAATTAACTGAAAGTTTTTTCCTGATTACAGTCAAAGTGAATTTATAATTAAAGACAATCTGTTTATGTGTATTTGTGTTTGTGTGTGTGTGAGAGAGAGAGAGAGAGAGAGAGAATGTGCCCTTTGTGTTTGTGTATCCATGGGAAATTCTGCAAAGATCCTGTGCTTGTGTGAGTGCATTCACAGTCCTTGCAGCTTTCTGGGATATTGGCCAGGACTGAAGTATAGATGATTAAAGTCGGCTCAGGTTTCCAGTGAAAACAGTTATTATTGAAATGATGGGAAGGACCTTTCTTTCTTTGCGTCTTTATAGCTTTTGTGATCAAACAGAAGACTTACGTTTTTCCTACATTTGAATTTTAAAGAACTCTAAATATCATGATTCTATAACAGAATATAACATCAAAATGTCACAAGTCCCTTTAAAAGTTGCCCAAATGGACTCTGTAACATATCGAGGGGATGCTGCCATGGATAAGACATCTGGAAGGATGCTTAATTGCTAGGAAGAGGGGCTTTCTCTAGTTCCTTGTGGTTGTTCATCCCTAGAGGATCTTAAAGCAGGATAGCTAATCTGGGCTAGTTGGGATGTACTTTCTTTCAAGTGCAAGAAGCAGCCCATAATTTAAGCCCTAGACCCGAAGGACTATTCACATGGCACCGCTTGATAATAATAATGATGGTACTTTATACAGTATGATGTTTCCAGTTTTCAGAAAGCTTTCAGGGAAAAAGAACATGTTCTACTCTGATCTCTGCAAAATCCCTTTGTTAACTACATTTATTAACAGCATCCTAATCCACTCCATCACCCAAATTAGTAATGCTGATGTCATTGTCGATGCTTCCCTCCTCCTAATTCCACACATTGCTCCAAGTGTCTCTGAATCTTTTTCTTTCTGTGCAGTTCCACTATCACTGCCTTTGTCCAGGCTCTAATCTCTCATTCAGAGACTTTTATTAAACTCGTGTTGCTCTAGCAGACCCAAATCTCTATCTCTTGTAGTATACTGTTCACTCACTAGAGTTACCATTTTAAACTAAACTTCTAACCAGGACATTCTCCCAGCCAAACATTGCTGAGTCCAGACAACTGTCAGGGAAGTACACACTCTTTACCATGGCCATCTAAGTCTTTCACAATCTTGACTCAGCCTCTCTGGTCCTCTTTTCTTTCTCTTCATACTTTCAGCTACCCTCTAATTACACAGCAGTATTGCTTATTGATCTCCAAAGCACACTAACTTGTACCATGTTCCTGCAACTTTGCCAACACTCTTCCTTCTGCCTGGAACAACCTCCTCTGCTTTTGTGCTGATAAAAATGATGTTTGGTCAGAGAAGAGTTGGACAGGGCCACAGAAGGTGTCAAAGGCAGGCCTTGTGGCACAATGGTTAAGCACTTGGCTGCTGACCAAAAGGGTCAGTGATTAGAACCCAACAGCCGTTCCAAGGGAGAGAGATATGGCAGCTTGCTTCCATAAAGACTACAGGCTTGAAAACCCGATGGGGCAGTTCTACTCTGTCACATCGGGTCGCTATTAGTCGGAATCGACTCAACGGCAATAGGTTTGTTTTTTTGGTTTATATACACCAAGGTCCAGAACTGTAAAGGTCTGATAATTTACTCTACTTGCAATCTAACAAATGAGCCTGCCACAGTTGCATGGATGCTGTCAAAATATAAGAAGACTCCTGGGTCAGAGACAAAGGACTTAATAACATAGTAGTAGCAATCACTAGAGTATCAACCTTTTCTTGTGCCAGTTCCCTGAGTCCCAATTATCAGAGAGCAGCATGCAGAGGGTCAGGTGATATTTTCTCACACAGTAGGTTGTGCTAGAGTGGAACCCTGAGCTTTGGAACCTCAACATTTTTCATAGGCAGTAAGCATGTTGCATTTTTTTTCTGGAAGGAGACATTGTCTTATCTTCCTAGGCTGTTCGCTGTACAGACATCATTGTAAGGATAGTCTGGAACAAAAGCTGCCAGTCCTCTGCTCACAAGATATGAAGAAATATGGACCCACAGGGGACTGATCTCCAGTGATCAACTAATTAAGCTCCTTTTTATTGTTCGGAAAACTGAGGTCCTGAAAGGTTAGGTGACTCTTCAGGGAATACAACCAAATAGCGTAAGATTTTAGGCTCAGGCTTCAAGTCAGGGAGAATATTCAGTATGCTTGCTGTCCCAGGTTGATTAGCAAAGCCCTCCTATATAACATTCAAGATTCTCTAAGTTCCTTCCACAGAATTCCAATGTTGGGGTGAATAATTTACATATTTTAAACTAATGGAAAAAGTAAAGGTGATTAATGTCCACTGATCTCTACTGGTTTCAGACCTATATTATCAGTGATGCCATTGTCTAGAGGATTTTGTGAGAGATTATCCAAATTGAATTACTTCTTCCCTAATAGATATGGGAGATATACAGATGTCCCCTCCATAGAAACACAGATACAAACGTACTTAATCATACAGTAACCAATGTTTGCATAGTAACATTAAGGGAATTACCTGATGACGCTTTAACACACAAGAGAGCACCTTAGAGGAACAGTGTCTTATATCAATGACAATGAAGAAGTATCTATCAGGTGGTAGAACTTGAGCAGCCCTAGTAGTCACACAAGGAACTTAGGGCTGTTTAGCAAATTACTTAACCTCTCAAAGCTAAACACTTTCCCTGTAAAATGAGGATAAACACACCTCCCTCAAAATGTAGTTGTTAAAAATATATCAAATATAATGAATAAGGAATTATTCTGATTACTAAAATTCACCATAGATGATTGTGTTCCACTGACACAGTTGTATACTTTATACATGCTGTTTTCAGTGACAATTATGAAAACAGTGAGCTGATCGATGTGACTGAGTTAATAATTTAGGCATAAATTAGTATTCAGGATAAAATTTCCAATTGTGTGAATGTCAAAGAAAAGTTTTAACTCAAAAAAAAAGGTCACAAGAAGACAATAAACATGAGTTGTTATATTTTTGCAGAGCTCATTTCTATGGAAAAATAAGGTCTTCCCAAACAAATAAGTTTTCGTTTTTACAGAATGTGGAGCATATTTTATTAACTTGTCACTAATTTTCAATTTTCTCAAAATGCTGAATTTATAATGGTGACTAAATGTGTTTTCTTATTTTCATTAAAGTAACTATTTTCCATTTCTGCCATTTATATCATATTTTCCAGTTCTGTTGTTGTTGAACTTGTCACTGTATAAAGAGAGGGTATTTAGCAATCATTAAATTTGTATGGAGCATGTTAAATATCTTCAAAAGTCACTACCTGTATTTAATATACTCATTGATAAATCAGCATAAAATTAGCAAATTTTAACTAATTAGAATTCAGAATACATTTATGTCTATGACATGGAAGAAAGGATTACCTTCTTTTTAAAGCCGAGATTTCTCCTAACTTTATTATTTCTGTTAATGACCCTGTCCTTCTTCCAAACACCCAGGATAAAACCTTGGCCTCACCAGTGACTCCTCCTCTAGCTCTCTCTCCCCCTCCCATATAACCAGGAACCACATCCTTTCCATCAAGTCTGCCTTCAGCCGACATCCTCCCTTTCTAATGTGGAAACAGAAGCCCTGGGATGTCATGATCTATCAAGGTTATAGAAATAAATGGTATCATGTCTGTGGCTCCTTCTTAATTCTTACCAATGTGGTCAGGTTTCCGTAGCTCCAATCCAGACTGCCCATCTTATTTTTCTGTCTACTCTGGTCCATTCTACAATGTCATTGCCAAAGAACCTCTCCTAAAGCACAGGTAGGAACATATTCAAACATCAGGAAAGGATTCCTGCTGTTTACTAAATAAATCCATATGTTTTATTCAAGGACTTCCATGCCCTGGTCTCAATATACCTTTGTGATTCTTATTCCACCTTTTTCGTAACATATCTCTATGCTTTAGTGCAACCCGACAGCTTGACATTACCTGTATTTTCCCATCTCTAATATGCTCTTCCCTTCACATGAAATTCTCCTCTACTTCATATCAAACTGTCAAAATCCTACCAATACTTTAAGATGAGCTCAGGGTCTTATTTGAATCTTCAATTATGTTCTCTCATTTCCTTTAAATTTGCATAACACTTTTCTATCTCTTTCATTGCAATAAATAACTTCTGCTTTTAATTGTATTTTCATGCGCTCTTGTTAGACTCTATTATCCAGTGAATAAAGAAAAGAAAAATTAGATTCTTGATTATTTTAATTCTCCATTGATTCTTACAATGTCTGATAGCTATATGAAGTTTCTTCATTAATTTTTCAGCAGCATTTTTTTCCCTCAAATTAGTCCTCCTCAGCCTTATGTTAGATTGTGCCCTTCTCTCACCTTTTCTTTGTGAAATAATATATTGTACATGGAAACAAGAATGAACCTAGCTCATAAACCATTCTATAAGGAACACAGCTTATCAGTCCTAGGTGTCTGACAAATACACTCTTAAAAAGAAAGCAAAAATAATATAAACAACAGAATCAACTGTAGGACATATTTCCCATTGGACCAGGGCATCACACTTAAAAGGGCTGCATAGAGTCAAAAGTAAAGAAATCACAAACTGTAAATGAAAAGTAGGTCATGAGCAGTATTAGTAACAGAAGTTCATATGTAGGCTCAAAGACTCCACCAAGGAAATTCAGAAAACTCATCTACAAAGTGCACTAGAGCTAGAGAGAACAGGTAAGTCTCGGAAGACAAAACCATGGTCAGAAGAGATTCCTGAATACCTCAGCCTCACCCTGCCTGCTCAGAGTTAGTAGTCTCCATGCACAGAAGCATCTTAAAATCCCCTGTGAACACATGAAGTATTAAGTATAAATATGTACATCAGCTACAAATAACGTGTAGCTATCACCAAATGTAGGTTTGATGTTAATTGCCAATCTCTGCTTCCCAGGACCCTGGGGAAACTTAGAGCCAGAAGTGACTTAGGGAAATGTGATCTGGTTCTCATGGAGATTTCCTTCTTCTGTCTTTGGATATGTGTGATATGCTGGTCCTATTCTGTGTCTCATCTCACAACAGTCTACAATTCACACTAATTCATATTGAATCTTGTGTGCGAACAGAGAATTTACACATTCTCTGTCTATATTCAACCTAAGTCAGACTTTAAAAGAAATTTTTCATTAATTTATATTCTGTAAGAGTTACTTCTACTTCAATTTGCTTGCATAAAAATCCATGAAAGCACAGGAAATTATTTCTTTCATACAACAATATAATAATCTCTCTTTATATATATGTGTGTGTTTGTCTGTGTGTGTGTATGTGTTTAAGAGTGGCATGTTTGGAGGAATTTTATGGATCTTTGTTGGAAAACAACTTTTGTTCTGGGTGCTACCTGGGAATGTATCCCTCTAAAGCTTTTTACTCTATGATTACATCCTGTGACAAACGAGTAAATGTTAACTGCTAAGGGTTGCAGAAGGGGCCCCAGTGGTGCAAGTCATTAAGTGCTTGGCCAAGAACCGAAAGTTTGATGGTTTAAATCTACCCAGTGGCTCCACAGGAGAAAGACCTGGTGATCTGCCGCCGTAAAGATTACAGCCAAGAAAATCGTATGGGTCAGTTCTGCTCTATCGCTATGAGTTGAAATCTACTGAATGGCACCAAGCAACTTAACAACAAAGGGTTGCAGAGGTGAATTAAATTGTCTGCTTACTGCCTCTTTGTATTTTGCTGTTTGTTTTATCATTATAATTTTGGAACATATATAAATGTTTAATGTGTTTATACAGCCCCTTCTAGTATCCGTGTCTACATTAAAAATTATCTTTTCCTTTGTAATTGTTAAATTCAACATTCCCTCAAATAGAAAAAATAAATTTAGACAGCAAAGATCAAAACAACTTCACTGAATGTTTTCCATCATTTTGGAAAACATCACCCATGTTCAGCATGCAGGATGGAGCAATGCAGAGTGGAGCCATGCTCAGCATGGGGAACTGAGTCATAGCTTCACATCTTTCCTTCATTATCTCCTTCAATATGTTAAACCCTCCCACTCAAAGACTTCAAAATTGTCTCAATTTTTGAACATTTAGGTACTGGCACATCTATTAGACAAATCCTTCCTACAGTACACTGTCCTTTTCTTTGTTTGACCTACTTCATTTCCTATATTAAACTCTTGACAAATCAAGTACAGAATAAGAATTAAGAAAATGCAGGTTTTCTACAGATTCTAGTTAATTATTGATATTATTTAACTATGTGCTTCCTTAAGTATGTTTGTAAGAGTCATAAACAGAACCTCTGTATTAAATATATTTTCACATTTCAAATGATTTCTTGGCATTTATATCATTCATGTTGTTTTTCTCAACGTTTATACTATTTAATCATTCAGAGAAGAAGTAGTGGGTGGTTAATAAGTTATTTACAGGAAAAGTGAGGCAAATAAGAATTAATGAAAGACATTTAACTGACATTACTAAAGAGAACCTGACAAAACTTATCTATTCAAATAGTTTTAATAGTCATCAACATCATACAATGTTACAGTTTATCATTCAGTAAATATCATTAATTTTGTACTCTACAGTGTTTTAAAACTTTCTGGTGGAAACTTTAACCAAAAAATTTAAGGCTGTGTTTCGTCTTCCACTATGTATTTTCAACATAGTCTGTGTAATGAGTATGACATCTTCAGTAGCAAATAGGATTTTTAATTTTTCATCTAAACCAGAACACTGTTGAGAGTGAGAAGGGATGTCATTAATATTATGCTGGAACAACTGGTATAAAGCCAAACTGCCCTAGCAGAACCGGAAATTATAGTTGGACCAACTAATAGAAGGCAAGACCAACTTTCTTCCTCTCTGTAAGGATTGCTTTGTCATGCCTGGCTTCACCGTTGACCTCTTATGGAAGAAACACAGTAACAAAGAAAGAAAATACAGCTTGGAGACTAAGTAATTTAGATTCAAATCTTGGCTCTACCAATCAGTAACTGGGTGGGATTGCTCAAATTGTCTCTTAATTTCTTTTCCCATTTTGAACAGCAATACCTTGTACCTATTGCAATTTTTATTAAAATCATTTAATATACCAGAATATAATCCCATAAATCAGTGCTGTTTAATACATTAACCACTAGCCAACTATGACTTTTTAAATGAAATTAAATTAATTAATATTAAATAAATTTTAAGATTCAGTTCCTCAGTCATACTAGCCATATTCCAAGCATTCAATAACAGCAGGTAATTAAAGGATACTGTATTAGACACTGCAGATTAGAAAATTTCCATCAGTGGAGAAAGTTCTATTGGACCGTACTGTGAGGGCCAAAATCATCATTACTTCTTGCCTAGACTACTTTAAACCCCCCTAAATAATCAACGTGCATTCACTTTGGCATCCTCTGATCCACTCTCCATTCAGAGATCATGATGATGTTCTGAAAAGATATATCTTGGCAGGTCACTTACCTATTTAAAACCGTTTAATGGTGTCCGTTGGCTCTGCCATTTCTGTATTCTACTCCTCCCAACTCTCATTGTACCCTGCACCCTATTGCTCCCTGCTTCCCACCATATTGCGCTTGTTTCTGCCCTTGCATTTGCAATGCTTCCTCCTATCACAGGTCCTTTGCTAAGTTGTTTTGCCTGCCTAGAATGCTCTTCTCTCTGATTTTCATCTTGCACATCCTCCTACAGATCAGCTCAAGTGTCACTTGTTTTGGGGTATCTCCACCAAACATCGGTGATAGATTAAATCTCCTGTGATATCTCTTAGTGCATGGGTGGCACAAATGGTTTATGCTCAACTACTAACCTAAAGATTGGCAGTTTGAACCCACCCAGCAACACTGCAAAAGAAAGTTCTGGCAATCTGCTTCCGTAAAGTTTACAGACAAGAAAACCCTATGGAGCAGTTCTATTCTCTAACACATGAGGTCACCATGAGTCAGAAATGACTCAACGGCAGTCGATTTGGTTTTGGTTTCGGTTTCTTGGTATGTGAACTCTTCAGCAGCAATAACTTTCCTTCAAAGTGCATGCAAATTTACTTTTGTTTGTGTTCCTTCTTTATTAAGATGTCCCAAGCAAACTTCAGGAGAGTAGAAACCATGACTATTTTGTTCAACCTTGTATCCTCAACTGCTGCCTATGTAGCTGGCACTCAGTAATAATAAAAGAAGTGAATGTTTATTCATGTTTGTATTTGAATTTCTACTACTATGACTTCTGCAGAGTAAGTAATTGTGAAATGAAGGAATGACCCGAGGCTTTGAGTAAACTCTACTAGTGTTACTGTAAAAAGCTATATATAGCACTTGATGTTGAAAGACAAAATCAATCAGAACATGGGAATTGATCTCCAGAGGTCATCCATTTCCCCCACTGCCTCATGTTGTCTTTGGTTTATTTGAAATAGAATCCTTTAATAGGAGAATTATTTATGTAAGTGTGAACTGGAAATTTGAGTTTCTCCCTCAAGAATTTCAATAGTTAATATTATAATCAATTATTAATTCACACTACTTGCTGTAGGGAGGTTGTTGTGAAATGTCCATCATTTTTTGAGTTTAAATACAGTTCTGGCCCCAGGAGTACAAATCCTTTTTGGGTTATTTGACTTGCTACCAAAACAGAACATTCTCTCTTTCCCCCTCAGGGTTTCTGGCAGGCCAGCATTTTAATACACTCGACATTCTTGACTTTACAGTTAATGCTGAAAAGAAATTGTAAATAAAATTTAAATGATTAATGCTGCTCAACTTCCTAATTATATATTTTATTTACAAATGATTTTTTTCATTTTTTCAATAATTTCAACGTCAAACTTAATGACCAACTCATCAATGTGTTTCATGTCAACTAGTACTGGTCACCGAGTTCTAATATTCAATCACTAAAACTGTAAGAAAGACTTAATCTAGCATAGCAACAACAACAACAAAAAATCCACATCTTTTTTAGAATAAAGATATATGAAACTGTAAAAATTAACATCAATGAAATTGAAACAAGTAGCCACTTCCTAGATATAATGGAACTATTAAAAGTTTCCATTGGGCATTCCTCCTCCTAACAAATATTTATTGATAACCATCCCACTCTGACATAAATATGTAAAAATCTCTAAGTACATGTACATGGTAATGAGATATCTTTACTATAAATATGTTGCCTTCTGTCTTTCATTTCTCTTTTGCTGTGCTGCTGCCTTTTTATTAACACTTTTGGCTTTGATGTGCATAAGTAAAGAATAACACCACTTTGTTTCTCTCTTTAGTATCATTGGCAGCTAGTATCACCTCAAGAACTCTTCTGGACCTTCCGAGATGCAAAATAATGATAAAGATAATGGCTCCCACTTATTGATAACTTGCTAAGCACTTTGCATACACTTTCACAAAAACAGTATGAGACATATGTCATTACCTCCCTTTTACTAACAAGGCAATTAAGCCTTATAGAGACTAAGTAAACTCAGATTAAGTAACTAGCTCAAAGTCACAATTTTGATAAGGGTCAGAGCCAAGACTGAGACCTATTGTTTTTGTTAGGCCCCTGACTCATAGTGACCCCATGCACAACGGCATGAAAGATGCCCGATCCTGTGCCAACTGCATGATCAGTTGCTGTTCAGACCTTTGTGATCCACAGGGTTTTTATTGGCTGATTGTTGGAAATCTATCACCAGGTCTTTCTTCCTATTCTGCCTTATTCTGGAAGCTATGCTGAAACCTGTTCGGCATTAAACAAAAAAACCAAACCTGTTGCTGTCGAGCCAATTTTGACTCATACCGACCCTATAGAATAGAGTAGAAGTGCTCCACAGGATTTCCAAGGAGCAGCTGGTGGATTTGAACTGTCAGCCACCTGGTTAGCAGCCAAGCTCTTAACCACTGTGTCACCACAGCAACACATAAATCTCCACTGATGGACAGGTAAGGCTACACATGAGGTGCATTGGCTACGAATCAACCCAGTTCTCCCACGTGAAGGCGAGAATTCTACCACTGAATCACCAGTCAAGATCTCAAAAATCTTAATTCCAGTTTCACACTTTCAGATATTAGACTATTCTGCTCAATTGAACTACCTAAACTTACCTCTGTTTTTTGCTGTTGCTGTTTGTTGTCAAGTTGATTCCAGCTCATCGTGGCCATATATGAGAGAGTAGTACTGCCTTATAGGGTTTCCTAGGCTGTAATCTTCATGGAAGCAGATTACCAGGTCTTTCTCCTGCGGAGCTGCTAGGTGAGTTCGAACTGCTAAACTTTGAGTTAGCAGTCAAGCACTTACCCATTGCGCCACCAGGTTTCTTGGTTACCACTGTTTGGTGAGGGCAATTTAACCTCCACATTTATATCTATTTTCACTAATATTTAAGATATCATCATACAACTACTGGTGACTTAATGAGACCACTCCCCTGAGATAAGCTAAGTGATGAGTCATCAAGGAAGACCTGAAAAAAAGGTCTCTGCTTAATTATCTCTAGTTAATTATCTTTGGCAATAAGCCTTACTTCACTACAGAGGATGGTTAACAGCACAGTGGGGTCAGAAGCTCTGGGTTGGAATTCTAGGTTTACTTCCTACCTTGAAAACCCTGGGCAGAAGTTTATCCCATTGTTTTACCATCTATAAAATGGGCATAATAATAAGACTTTCCTTAGAGTATGGTAGTGACCTTTAAACATAAAGATCGTTAAAGAATGCCTGGCACATAATTATATCAATAAATGCTGCCTGCTAATATTATTGTTACTAACTTAGTTTCATAAAAATTTGGACAGCTGTTCCTCAGAAAGAAAGCAGAAACTAAACTGATACACAAAATAGAGTGAAGTCTTCAGAAATAAGAATAATGATAATAATGGCAAATAAAAATTGTCTTGGGCCCATACCAAATGCCAGGCAATATGCTAAATCCTTCAAATGCATGATCCCATTTAAAGTCACAACCACAACACCTTACTATTGTAGGTACAGTATTTATTTTAAAGTTGAGGACATTGAGACTTAGACTAAATAATTAGAATAAGTAATTGGTATAATGTGGATATGAAGCCAGTCTGTTTCTTGGTCTAGGAAGAGCTTGTTGACAATGAACTCCAGGGAGAGATAAGAATTACATCAAGCCCCATAGTCAGCCAGCTCAGGGCTCCTGCTAGCTTCTTACCATACAGCAGGTACTGATGCTGCTCTTTCAGTCCCTTGCATTTAGCTCCTCTACCTCTTCACACACACCATCTCCTTGTGCTGTTTTCATTGCCTTGGGTGTTCTTCATTCAAGCCAGGTGCCAGTTTAGGAAGAAGGAAACATATTTCACCAAAAGGCAGAGCCATCATTACTAACTGGCAACAGCAATGGTTCACCACTTGTGGTGTATTTCAGTATCATCTGGGAGTAGGTGTGCCAGCTTTAGCAAGCCAAAATACAAGGCATTCTATTAAATTTGAATTTTAGATAAGCAAGGAACACTTTTTAGTCGACCTATGTTCCAAAGGGAGCCCTTCCATATATTGTAAGGGACATACTTATATGAATATATATATATAGAGAGAGAAAGAGAGATAGAAAGAAAGAAAGGCCCTGGTTGTCACAAATGGTTAAGCACTTGACAACTAATCAAATCAGTTGGAGGTTTGAACCCACCCAGAGGTGCCTTAGAAGAAAGACCCAGTAATATGTTTCTGAAACGTCACAACCTTGAAAACCCTGTGGAGCAGTTGTATTCTACACACATGGGTCACCATGGGAATTGACTCAATGGTAACTGGTTTGGTTTGGGTTTATATATATGTGTGTGTATATATAGTATACACACACACACACACACACACACACACATATATATTACAATTTCAATTGAACTATCCATAATTTATCTCAAATTCAGGTTTAACTGGGCTTCCTATATTCCACCTGACAACCCTACCTGGAAGTATCTTAAATATACAGATGTCCAATCCCTCTCCAAACCTGCATTTTGAGTCATTTGTTACAGACTGAGGCCTGAGTATCTGTATTTTAACAAACTCTGTATGTGATTTTGATTACTCCCAAGCTTGGGAACCCCTAGGGTTATGAAATACTTTAAGGGAGGGAAATTAACAGAGGGGAGCAGGTCAGAGGAAGAGTGAGACAAATAGAGGCCTGCTACCACAAAGACCTCCAGGAGAAAGACAAACTGGGTCAATCAGAGTCGGGTGCCTTAGAAATCAGGGAAGGCATCTTTGGGGCTGAAGTGCAAGACATGCCTCCCTCAAGGTGCACAGGAAGTACTGCTGGTAAGACTATGGCGGTTCTGAGCAGGAGTGCTGTCCAGATGGTCTTCTACCCATGGAGTCAGAGCCTGCTTCATTGGAGGATGTCATTTCCCCAACCAACACGGTTAACTCCAGAAAGAAAATAAGTATTATATATTTACAGCTATATATCCATATAGATATCTCCACACACACATATATATATCTCAGTGTATCCCCCAAATTTAGGTAACTTACCTAGCAAAAAAAAAAACTAAACCAGTTTAAAGTTATATGTAGCAATTCCCAAACCAAGGGTCAGAACATACATTTTATACTTACAGAGAAGATTCAGAAAAATAGCCAATCTAGGGTAGTTGTTGTTGTTGTCATTTGCTGGTGTCAAGTTGGCCTCTGATTCATGGAGACCCCATGTGTTACAGAGTAGAACTGAGCTCCATAGAATCTTCTTTTAATTACAAATTATTACAGAAGCAGTTCACCAGGCCTTCCTTCTGTGGAGCTGCTGGGTGGGTTCGAGCTACCAACTTTTAAGTTAGCACTTGATAACAAACTACTTGGACCACACAGGCCCCTTCAACTTAAGGTATCTATGGCAAACAGTTGAATACAAGAGGCAACAGCAATAAAAAAACACATACCCTTTCAAAAATAAAATTGATAATTACTGGTGATTGGAATGTGAAAGCTGGAAATGAAGAAGGATTAATAGCTGGAAAATATGGGCTTGGTAATAGAAATGACATCAGAGAGAGAATGATATAATTTTGCAACACTAACAACTTGTACATTGGAAATACCTTTATTCAACAATAAAAATAATAACTATATCCATGGTTAAGATCTCGGCTGCTAACTAAAAAGTTGGCAGTTCGAATCCACCAGCTGCTCCTTGGAAACCCTATGGGGCTGTTCTACTCTGTCCCATAGGGTTGCTACAGTTAGAATCGACTTGTCAGCAACGAGTTTTGGTTTATACACGTGGACCTCGCCTGATGGAATACACAGGAATCAAATCGACTATCTGTGGAAGGAGATAATGGAGAAGTTCAATATCATAAGTCAGAACAAGGCCAGGGGCTGACTGCAAAACAGACCATCAATTGCTCATATACAAATTCAAATTGAAGCTGAAGAAAATTAAAACAAGTTCACGAGAGCCAAAGTACAACCTTGAGTATGTCCCACCTAAATTTAAGGAACATCTCAAGAATAGTTTTGATGCATTGAACACTTATGACTGAAGGCCAGACAAGTTGTGGAATGACATCAAGGGCATCATACATGAAGAAAGCAAAACATCATTAAAAGGAAGGAAAGAAATAAAAGAGCAAAATGGACGTCAGAAGAAACTCTGAAAGTTGCTCTTGAATGCAGAGTAGCTAAAGCAAATGGAAGAAATGATAAAGTAAAAGAGTTAAACAGAAGATTTCAAAGGGTGGCTTGAGAAGACAAAGTAAAGTATTATAATGACATGTCCAAAGACATGAAGATAGAAAACCAAAAGGGAAGAACATGCTTGGCATTTCTCAAGCTGAAAGAACTGAAGAAAAAATTCAAGCCTCAAGTTGCAATATGGAAGAATTCAAAGGACAAAATATTGAATGACTCAGGAAGCATCAAAAAAAGGATGAGCGGAATACACAGAGACACTGTGCCAAAGAGAATAGGATTATGTTCAGCCATCTCAGCATAAGGTCAAGAACCAACGGTACTGAAGAAGTCCAAGCTGCACTGAAGACATTGGCAAAAAACAAGGCTCCAGGAATTGGCAGAATACCAACTGAGATGTTTCAACAAACAGAAGCAACACTGGAAGTGCTCTCTGCCAAGAAATTTTTAAGACAGTCACCTGTCCAACCAACTGGAAAAGATCTATATTTGTGCTATATTTGTGCTCATTTCAAAGGAAGGTGATCCAACAGAATGTGGCAATTGTCAAACAATATCACTAATATCACGCTCAAGTAAAATTTTACTGAAGATAATCCAAAAGTGGCTGCAGCAGTACATTGACAGGGAACTGCCAGAAATTCAAGCCAGACTTAGAAGAGAATGTGGAACAAGGGATATCATTGCTGATATCAGATGGATCTTGGCTGAAAGCACAGAATATCAGAAAGATGTTTACCTTTGTTTTATTGACTCTTTGAGGGATTTGACTGTGTGGTTCATAACAAATTATGGGTAACATTACGAAGAATGGAAATTCCAGAGCACTTAATTGTGCTCTTGTGGAACCTGTACATAGACCAAGAGGCAGTCGTTCAAACAGAACAAGGGGATACTGTGAAGTTTAAAATCAGGAAATGTGTGCATCAGGGTTATATCCTTTCTCCATACTTATTCAATCTGTATGCTGAGCAAATAATCCAAGAAGCTGGATTGTATGAAGAAGAATTTGGCATCAGGATTGGAGGAAGACTTATTAACAACCTGCAATGTGCAGATGACACAGCGTTGCTTGCTGAGAGTGAAGAGGACTTGAAGCACTTACTGATGAAGATCAAAGACCATGGAGTTCAGTATGAATTACACCTCAACATAAAGCAAATAAAAATTCTCACCAACTGGACCAATAAACAATATCATGATAGGAAAAGATTGAAGTTGTCGAGGATTTCATTTTACTTGGATCTACAATCAACACCCATGGAAGCAGCAGTCAAGAAATCAAACAAAGTATTGCATTGGGCAGATCTGCTGCAAAAAATGTCTTTAAAGTATTCAAAACAAAAGATGTCACTTTGAGTACAAAGGTGTGCCTGACTCAAGCCATGATTTTTTCAGTTGCCTCATATACATGTGGAAGCTGGACAATGAATAAGAAGACAAAAGAGGAATGGATGCATTTGAATTATAGTGTTGATGAAGAGTATTGAATATACCATGGACTACCAGAAGAATGAACAAATTTGTTTTGGAAGAAGTATAGCCAGTATGCTACTTAGAAGGGAGAATTTCGAGATTTCGTCTTATGTACTTTGGACATGTTATCAGGAGGGACCAGTCCCTGCAGAAGGATGTCATGCTTGGTAAAGTAGAGGGTCAGCAAAAAAGAGGAAGACCCTCAACGAGATAGATTGACACAGTGGCTGCAACAATGGGCTCAAGCATAACAAGGATTGTGAGGATGGCACAGGACCAGGCAGTGTTTCGTTCCGCTGTACGTAGGGTAGCTGTGAGTCGGAACTGACTTGACGCCACCTAACAACAAAAATGAAAGCTTTCCACATTTTTCTTTGATGGCTAACCTCTTAAAGTTTTCTCTTTCTACTATTAGAACGTTAGAATTCTGGAGCTAAATGGAATCTGAGGAATAATCATAAATAACCTAGTATTTTCTGGCATAAGGACAGTGACCCAATGACACTGAATATCTTTGTTCCTATTCCTACATTTACGTATTTTCAGTTAAGACAAAAGCATTCTTCCTGAGGCTAACATTCTATATTTCTGTCTCTTCTGCCAGAACTTTTCAACAGGAAGAAGAAACAAAGGACAATTTTGCTGTAGTGAAACTTTCGTATTTTATCCCACAAAGCCAGTTCTTTCACTAATTCATCCCTCTCTTTAGGTTAATCCTTGACTATTTGTCTTGACCAGAGGTCCCTGAGAACATACTTCTTACCTCTTAACTTCTGGTCCTAAATCAGCCATGTTGTTCTCTGTGCTTCCGTCTGCCTCTCACCTCCGCCTCTCTATTTGTGCTTTTGGGAGAGCTCTTTTGTTTTAGACAGCGCACTCCTTCTTCATTTTCTACTCACCATTTGTTACATTTGCTGCAACAATGGGCTCAAGCATAACAACGATTGTGAGCGTGGCCCAGGACCAGGCAGTGTTTCATCCTGTGATGCATGGTGTCGCTATGAGTCGGAACCTACTTGACGGCACCTAACAACAACGGCAACATTTGTTAAAGTCTGTATCTGACCAGCTGGCATAAAAATGTCTGTCTTTGAAGAATGCATGAAACATTATGATATTTTGTACTTTAACCCACTTTGTCTTTTCACTCCTTTCTTAAACTATCTACGCACATCCAATCTGATGCTTAAGGGCTTTCAAGATTCATCACGACATCTTGTGCTTGGGCACCCTACTTATTTACAACATGCTTTCAACACATCCGTGTAAAATAGGCAAACGCCTCACTCATGAATCATTTCTCATAATTTAGCTTCACCTTGACACCCCCGTCTGTCTATCTTCAGTAGAGGGCTATCTTTTTCCCTTTCGGTCTTTCTCCTGGCCGTGGGTCTCTATGTGAAATATGTAGCTGGCTCCACTGCCACTATGGTAGCTGTAAAAATTCACACATCTGTTGGTCTCTTTCTGCTGGCCTTTTGCAAAGAAGCACTTTGTAAAAACTGGATTTTCTAATAATATGTGCCAAGGTTTTTTTAGGAACTTTTTTTTTGCCTTCTGATTGCGTTTTCTCAGCAAATCATATGCTGCTCCATTTCTGAAGTTTTCTGAAAGAGTAAGTAAGAGAATGAAAGACAATCATTTGTAATGTATAAGGTGCTTTATAAAAATTAGTAATCAAGAAGAATCTATAACTTACGTCCATTGATTGTGATTAACGCCATTATATGAGTTAAGAGAGATTCTTATGTCCATTTGGTGGCAGAGGCTACAAGGCTGTCGTCTCTATATGGTTAAGATGGCAGTTAAGAAGTTTGTCCATGATCACACGTTAGCAAGTGATGGAGCAAAAGCTATTACCCAGGTGTTCTGACTCTTGAGCACACAAAATCAGTCACATAACAGGAGTAAAATGTTCCCAGGTGCAATATAGCATGTTAGCATTTTGTCTTTCACGTTCTGTTAATACTGAACTAGATTTGGGAAAAGGTAGCATCTGCTGGAATCCCTGGGTGGCTCCAATGGTTAAGTGCTCAACTATTAGCCAAAATGTTGGTGGTTCGAACCCGCTCAGAGGTACCTCGAAAGACAGGCCTGGTAATGAGCTTCCTAAAGGTCACAGCCTTGAAAACTCTATGGAGCGCAGTTCTAGTCTGACACACATGGGGTCGCCATGAGCTGGAATCAACTCCACGACAACTAACAACTAACAACTAACAACAATGACAGCATCTACTCACTGCACTAGTCCTCAAATCTCACTGCACGTGCCTCTAATGTCAGTCTTCATATAGAATTGGTCTCATTTTAGCTGGGCTGTGAAGTATAAATAAGAGTTCACTAGGTATTAATAGACATAAGAAAGAAAAAATAAAGTCAAGGCCAAAGGAGCAGGAAGTACCAGCATAGCACTAGAAGTATTATGAAACAGCAAGCTTCTATTTCCAATCCAAAACCCATAAACAGAGGAGATTCTTCCTTCCTTAAAATGAAAACTCAGTCGTTATCCTCTGACTACACATAGCATAGTCTTGCAGCCACAGAAATAGCCAATTTCTAGATTCCTCTTGTGACGTATTGAGAATATGAACAACAGGAAGCACAGATAACTGATTTTCAAGTGCTGCTTGTAGCCTTTTCTCTAAAATAGGTCATTCACTTTAGAATATACAGATACTCTCAATGTTAGAGTGCTTTATAAATCATGAATAAGTATAAATAAATAATGTCATGAGATCTTTACCATAATCCTATGAGTCACTACCATTTACTATTGGGATTGGACGGGAAGGAATTGAGATATCAAATGATTTGCTTAAGATCACTTAAGTCGTTGATCCAAGAGCTGGGTCTAGAAAACAGCTATTTGGACTCCCGGTCTAGTATTCTGAAAAATAAGCCAGCTTGTGTCATTTCTTAAATGGCGGTAAGAGACAAAAGTCATCAGAAAAAGAGACTATGGTATGACTGTAAAGAAGTCGTTTCCGTTAACACAAGAGTGTATGCCTATTTTCACAGACATTGGCATTTGCGGGCACTCTTTAATTGCCCCATTACTGTTGGTACCTCTTCGTTTCCCTCTCTGGATTTTGGACTTGACATCACCCCAGACCTGTCCTTCAGAGCATTACACTTCATGCTATTTTCTGCAACCTCGTCTCCTCTCCCTTGAAGACCCTCTGGTAACTGCAGATCATCCAAGGCATTCTACCTCTGCGCCACCGAAATGCACCATCCTTCTTTCTCTTCCAGACCACATTCTAAGTATTATCCAAGCCTCGTCTTCACAGGGTGACCATACATCCTGCTTTACCTGGGAAAATCTATAATAATGCCCGTTGTCCTGGCATAATTAAAAACTGTGCCCCTTTTCACATTCAGACATGTCCCAGTCTTACTAAACATATATGGTCACCCTGTATGTAGGTAATCTTCAAAGTTAATTTGTGCTCTTAAGAGAGCATAGAAGCAGTAACAAAAGTTTTCTAGTCAAAGCTTTTTCAATAGCTCACACTCTTTCCAACCAGAGCTAAGTGTGTTGAACATATTTTTAAACTAAAAATTAAAAAAAAAAAAAAGTTTTTTTCTGTGTTTGTAACTTCAAGAAAGGATTTTAACCTAGGATAAAATAGATATTAATAATGTCTTTCTGGGTTATAGCTAGAGAAGTATATATATATAATCAGAATTTTCAAATACAAAAGCTCATTCTCAGTTGAAACACTTTTCTTCACTTGGCTTCTGTGAAACAGCACTCTACTGGTTTTCAATTTACTTTACTGATTGATTCTTCTCAGTTTTCTTTGCTGGATATTTCTCCTGTTCCTATTAAAATATTGGACTGGTGGCCCCACAAAGAAGTCTTTGTAGTTTTTTCTCTGTCTACACAGACTCTCAACATGATCTCATTCAGTCCTGTGGCTTTTTAACAACCCTATGCTAATCACTCCTTCCAAGTTTCAAATTCTTAGACCCAATTGTCTGAAACATCTCAATTTTCCTTCAGACTTTTAAAAAAAATTCTACAATAAACATTTCTTCATCTCCTAATAAATATATGCCAAGCACTGCTCTGTATGCTAAAATAGTGAATAAGACAAAGTTTTTACACTCATGGAACTTCCACTCCAGGAAACTAATGAGCATTTCAATGATGTCTGAAATCAGAATTCTTGATTCTTGGAACATATCCACACACGCGCATGCAGGTACGCACACACATACACAGACACGCATGCATGCATGTATGCATGTATACACACAACCCTGCATCTCCCCAAGAGTCCCCCATCTCAGGATATAGCTCTACAACTCACCCCAGTGCTCAGGCTGAAGACGTGAGAGGCTTTTCTGACTCCTATTTCATACTCCAAATTCGGCCAATCTTACACTTAGAATATATACTGAGTCTGATCACCTCTCATAGCTTTTGTCTTTGGCCCTGTGCCTCAAGCCACATCTATCAACAGGTTGAATTTTTGCAATAGCCTCAGTTTTGTTTTCCTTGCTTCCATTATGACTTGCTATAGATTATTCTCCACACAGCAATGAAGATTATCTTATTACACGAGTCAGACCCTTTCACTTCTCATAACCCTCCAATGATGTTCCATAGCCCTTAGAATAAAATATAAATTCCTTTCCAGACCTATAGCACCCTATATGATATAGCCACAACCTCTGTATCCCTTCTCCTACTACTCATGCCCTTTCTGACTTCCCTGCAGCTACTCTTTATTCTAAGGCTACTTCCACAGACAGACCCTCACTGATTAAAAACCAAAAACCAAACCCATTGCCGCTGAGTGAATTTCAACTCATAACGATCCTATAGAACAGAGTAGAACTGTCCTTGTTTCCAAGGAGCGGCTGGTAGATTTGAACTGCCGGTCTTTTGATTAGCAGTCATAGCTCTTAACCACTGCACCACCAGGCCTCCAGCTTAGTCTAAAACAATTTCTCCCCACCCAATTCTCTCTCTATCCACACGTTCTATTTAACAATTTTTTATGAACTATCATAAACGTGATACATCTATTTTCTTTGTTTTTATTTTTTGACTCCCTGCTAGAATGTTGATGGCAAGATGGAAGAAACTGTGATCTCACTGCTGTATCGCATGCTTTAGAAAAGTAAGTGTATCAACTGAGATCTGGTGAAGTAATGTATGTACTAAAGCAATCCTTACAATCTCTGCCTCACCAGACCTTACACAGAGGTGGCTCTAATACGAACTAAAACCTCAAGCTTAGTAACAGACGAACATGTATTAAACATTTCAAAATGTCTTCCGAGGATTTTTTTCTTGACTTAAATGATTGTATAAAGGCACTACTGTGGTATGGAAGCTACATAAGATTACAATATAATTTCAAATTATATGATCGGAGGAAGTTACTTGATCTCTTTGTGCCTTCGTTTCCTCAGAAGTTTTACCCAACTCACAGAGCCATTCCAAGAATTGCATGACATAATATACACATTGTAATTATGTGCTACATTTCTTTTTCTTTCTTTCTTTCCTTCCTTCTTTTTTCTCTCCCTTCCTCCCTCCCTCCCTCTCTCTCCTTCCTACCTTTCTTCTTTCCTGCCTTCCTTCCTCTCTTCCTCTCTTTCATTAATTCATTCATTATGACAGCATTCAGAGAGTGATATACCAGAGACAGCTGTATTCTTCTGCCCCCTCTATTTATCTCAAGTGACACTTGCTGGGTGAGCAGAAGATTTTGAAGGTAGATAATACCACAACTGTGATGGTTACTTTATGTGTCAACTTGTTTAGACTATGGAGCCCAGTTTTTAGGTCTAACTATAGTCTATGCTGCTTTGAAAGTATTTAGATCCCATGCGTTACAGAGTAGAACTGCTCCGTAGGGTTTTCACAACTAATCTTAATACAAGCAGATCGCTAGACTTTTTTTTTCATGGTGCCACTGGGTGGGTTTGAACCACCAACCTTTAGGTAAGTAGATGAGTGCAAACCATTTATGCCACCTAAGGACCTTTTAGATATGATTAACATTTTACAATCAGTTGACTTTGAGTGTATTACCCTCAATAATGTGGGCGGGACTCACTCAACCAGCTGGTGAACTTCAGACCAAAAACTAAGGTTTCCCAGCGGGAGAAGGATTGTGCCTAAATACTGTAACATAGATGTTCTGCTGCTGTTTCTAGCATGCCTCCTATGAATTTTGGACTCACCAGCCCCCACAATGCATGACAGCCAATTCCTTAAAAAAAAAAACCTCTCTGTGTCTCTATATCTCTGTCTCTTACTCTGTCTCACTGTCTCTCTCTCTCTCTATATGTATATATATGATGGTTTTGCTTTTCTAGAGAACTCTGACTAATACATAAACTCAAAACCATGCCATTGTTTTATGTGTGGGAATATACTCAAAACCATGCCATTGTTTTATGTGTGGGAATAATGTGTGAACACTGCCTTACTTCCCTAATCCTGTGAACAGTGGACAGTATGGCTTCAATACTAAATGCCCTTAACCCTTTTCCCTCCGTGAAAATGAGACAACACCGAGTGTCCTGTTAAGTGCTCAGTAAATCCCTGATGAATCAAATTATATTAGTCACTGTCTTTTTTGCCTCCAGATATACACACAGATGCAGGGAGGCTCACCGTATGAGGTTTTTGGCTTTGTTCTCTTATTAATCTCTTTCTATTCTCTTTGCCATTTTTTTTTCCTCACCTTTTAGCTGCAGGCCTGAAATTGCCAATTCAGGTGCTTTTGAACAGGTGGGTTAGCGGTGATTTTATGGAACATGTGTATAATGGGTCTTTATTTTAGGGGTGTTTAGATTTGTCTGAAGGAGAGATTGCTGCTGGTTTTACTACAGCTGTTCTTCTTCACCCTTTAACTTCAGACACCTCAGGAAGAAGCAGTAGGGAGTACTGACAAATTACTTTGCTCTCTTCATCTTTAACAGCAAGATTTTGTGACAGTCTAACTGAACTCCACTCTCTCACATCCCATCTGGGGGAAAAACAATTGATGAAATCATGTTACCATTTTAATCACATGAGATGTGTAAGTTCTAGTCAGAGTTTCCATAGCCTAGCACCATCATTTGGAGCTAAACTATCATTTGCTTCTGTTACTAATATAGCAATAGTAATAGCAGCAATTAAAAAAAAACAACAGAATGAATGGAGCAAATAGGGACTGTTCAAATGCTAGGGCCAGGACTATGAGATTCTGTTGAATGTTCCTTCTCACATCCCTCCACACACTACTAGGAGAAAAAGCACTGTAGAAAGCACAGCCTTAGACAAAATGATACAAAGCTGCTCACCCTAAGAAGACACTGTGCTTCAGCTTGACCAAAGTAAATGATGCTGCTAAGACACACACAAGAGGAAAGGATGTTTGTCCTAAAGAATATGATACGTATCACTTGGCAACAACAGCAATGCTAACCAAAAAAGAGTGTATGGTCACATATGTAGGTGTACAGGCATATATGTGTACAGGTAGGTACTCGCGGTTACATGAGTGCACAGATAGAAGTATCTATATGTATGTGTAGGGACAGATATGTGTGTGCGAGCATATGTATTCACAGAAAAAACAGTTACAGTTACTTCTCAGACATAACCAAACACCTTGCGAGAATGGTTTTCTGGATTTGAAGGCTTAGTCTTATGGGACAACTCAGTCCATTGGCATCAGAAAGTTCATATTCTGCTTCCTAGTGAGGTGACTGGCGTCTAGGGTCATAAAGTTTGTCAGCAGCCTCCTAAGATATGACTATTGGTCTCTACTTGTTAGGAGTAAAAGAGAAAGAAGAAAACCAAAGTCTCAAAGAAGAAATTATACTACAGAGCTTATAGCCTACACGAGCCATGACTTCATCTACCCTGAGACCAGAAGAACTAGACGGTGACCAGCTACCACTACCAACCATCCTGATTAGGACTACAATACATAGACCCTGACAGAATGGGAGAAAAATGTGGAACAGAACTCAAATTCTTGAAAAGTCTAGACTTACTGGGCCAATTGAGACTGGAGGACTCATTGAGACTATTGCCCTGTGATACTTTTTAAACCTAGAACCAAAAATATCTTGAGGTTAACTTTTAGCAAAATAACAGATTGGCACACAAAATAAAGGGTATTATCAGTAAGTATGTCACTCCATTAAAAAACTATCTATATAAGAACAAAAAGTCAACAGTTACTCTAAAGCAAAGATAAGAAGATAAGGGGGCAGGGAAACCAGAGTACTGGAAGTGGAACAAGAAGAGCACAATTACAAAGAATGTTGGTAGGGATTGCAACTAATATCACAAAACAATATGTGTATAAATTTTTCTGTGAGAAAATGAGCTGTAAACTTTCACATAAAGCACAATAAAAATAAAGCAAAAAAAAAGAATGTTGACACATCGTGAAAAATATAACTAACGTCTCTGAACAATTTGTGTAGAAATTGTCAAACAAGAACCTGATTTTCTGTGTACATTTTCACCAAAAACACAATAAAATAATATGTAAAAAAACCCAAAAAACACTGTACTGTATCTCTTACTGGCAGGAGTATCCAAGAAGCACATATGTGACATTTGGCACACTTTTAGATTGTGTAAAAGTAGCTTTATTTCCCTTCTATTCCTCCAGAGGGCTAGCAGACATGGATGGCCCCAGGAAGGAGTGAGATTTTTAGGGCCTAAGTTTCACCCTACAAATTGTCAAGATCCCAAACCATTTTCCCCTCAACAACATGGAGCCATGAAACTAAACACCACAGTGGCGGAATGAAATGGTTCAGTCTAGCTGGGTTTGATTCACCAGACCAAAAGCGCCTCAAAGAACAAGGCTTTGATACCTGTATCTTCAACACTTCGAAAGTCATCAGTAAATGTTCAATGAACGAATGAATGCCCTGGTCTCAGCTCTGGCTCTAACTCTTGTATAATCTTGAAATCTGTCTAATTCTCTCCCAGTCCACTGCCATCTGTCATGTAGATTATTCTACCGGCTTTATAACTGGGGACTATCCCTTCCGTTTTGGTCTTCTATCCCTGCCTGAATCCCTATTTCTTCTTCTGCACTGCAAACAGAATTTTTTTTTTCTAAAATGAAAATTTGATCAAGACACTTTCCCCTTTGAAACCATCTAATAGCTTTTTAACTCTCTTCGTTTTGAAGTCCAGAATCTGATTTGAGTTTGGTTTGTAATGCTCATTGTGACACAGCCTTGCTACATCTACCGCATTCTCTCTTCCAACCACCATCTTTGTTTTATGTGATCCAGCCATAACAAACTCTCCGAATGCTTTGATTCTAAGACATATATATATATATATATTTCACCTTCTAACATCTTTGATATCATGATGAATTTCATGGTCAGTGATATAATTGCAATTTTGTTTTCTTTTGTACAGATACATAAAGCTATAATGCATCTTATATTCTGTATCATCCGAGATTTAATGAACCATAGCATTTTAATTTCCTTGAAGAGTCAAGTTACTTTATATTCCAGCCCTTGACATATACAGTCAACCTCCCAGAATATCTACCTGGTTAACACCCTCCTGGAAGAGTATCTCTTAGTTTTTACTGCTCCAACTTCATAGAACATACATATAATTGTTTCTTGTTGTTTTTAGCCAATGTTTTGTATGGGACAAAAAAATACAATTTTGTCCCCACAATTCAATAAAACATTTTTAACAGAATGACTTGCAAAAACATTCTTGAGTTACACTCCAACTACAACTGCTAGAATGCAGGAGACACTTTTATACAAACTGAAAAGTATGCCAAATGTCACAAAGGGTAAGTACTTCTTCAATACTCCTGCCAGTAAGTGATGTAGCACAATGTCTTCTTAGTGTGAGCAGTTCTCTGTCATTATGTACTTGTCCTGATTGTGTTTCAGGGCGGGTTTCATATTTACAGAGCCCTGGTAGGGCAGTGGTTAAGCGTTTGGCTCTAACCAAAGGTCAGCAGTTCAAATCCACCAGGCGCTCTTTGGAAGCCCTAGGGGGCAGTTCTACTCTGTCCTACAGAGTCACTAGAAGTTGGAATCAACTCGACAACAATGGGTTTGGTTTGTTTTTTTGGTTCATATTTACCTCTTTTTCTTGCATAGATTTTGTGATAGCATTTAAAAACTCATAGAGAAGTAAAGAGAATGAAGAAGATGATTAAAATAGAAGATGTTACTGCATATAAAATTTCTGTTAATAATCTTATTGTTGTGCTAGTTTCCATCGAGTCGGCTCTGACTCATGCCAACCTTACGTATAACAGAAGGAAATGTTACCAGGTCCTGAGCTAACAAGTTTTAGAATGGAGGGTTGTACAGAATTATTATGAAATAGCTGACTGATACCATGTAAAATATAATCTAATAATGGGAAAGAGGCTACTGGTTAGAGATAGTACTCAGAGCATGTGACTGTTGGAAAGGATTGCTATGTTAGGCAGGGCGTAGATCAGTCTCCTATCCTTGCCATCAGCCTGACTGGCTCTAACCTATCTTTTACTTGTATATCTGTCTTCAGACTGCCTGCTCTGGGCTAAGGGACTTCTGTCCATTCTTCCATAGCATCCCATATTTTCCTATATTGTAGCCCTTATCACATTCTACTGTAATTGTCTGTTTAATAATCTATGTTACTCACAAGAATCTCCAATACCTGGAGGGTAGGAACAATTCATATTCCCAGCACTTAGCCTGAAGTCTAGCATGTAATCCAAACTGCAAACCAAACCCACTGCTGTTGAGTCGATTCCACTCATAGTGAGTGACCTTGTAGGACAGAGTGGAACTGTACCATAGGGTTTTCAAGGTTATAAATCTTTACGGAAGCAGACTCCCACATATTTCTCCCACAGAGCGGCTGGTGGGTTTGAACTACCAACCTTTTGGTTAGCAATCTAGCACTTTAACCACTGTGACACAAGGGCTCCTAGCACATAATTGTTGTTGTTTTTAAGTGCCATCAGTCAGTTCCGACTCCGCAATCTTAAGTAGAACTGAATGGAACACTGCCGGGTCCCGCACCATCCTCACAGTCATTGTTATGCTTGAGCTCATTGCTGCAGGCACTGTGTCAATCCATCTCAGTTGAGGTCTTCCTCTTTTTCCCTGGCCTTCTACTTTACCAAGCATAATGTCCTTCTCCAGGGACTGATCCCTCCTGATAACGTGTCTAAAGTATGTAAGACATAGTCTAACCATCCTTGCTTCGAAGGAGCATTCTGGTTTTACTCCTTCCAAGACATATTTGTTCGTTCTTTTGGCAGTCCATGGTATATTCTATATTCTTCTCCAATACCACAATTCAAAGGCATCAATTCTTCTTTGGTCTTCCTAATTCATTTTCCAGTTTTCACATGCATATGAGGCTATTGACAACACTATGGCTTGAGTCAAACTCACATTAGTCTTCCAGATGACACCTTTGCTTTTTAACACTTTAAAGAGGTCTTTTGCAGCAGATCTGCCCAATGCAATGCGTGTTTTGATTTCTTGACTACCTCTTCTATGGGTGTTGATTGTGGATGCAAGTAAAATGAAATCCTTGACAACTTCAATTTTTGTTTTATGTTGAGGTGTAATCCATACTGAACTCTGTGGTCTTTGATCTTCATCAGTAAGCGCTTCAAGTCCTCTTCGTTCTCAATAAGAAAGGTTGTATCATCTGTATAACACAAGTTATTAATGAGTCTTCCTCCAATCCTGATGCCCTGTTCTTCTCATATGGTACAGCCTCTAGATTAGTTGCTCAGCATACAGATTGCATAAATATGGTGAAAGAATACAACCCTGATGCACACCTTTTCTGACTTTAAACGACACAGTATCCCCTTGTTCTGTTCGAATGACTGCCTCTTGATGTATGTACAGGTTCCTCATGAGCACAATTAAGTGCTCTGGAATTTCCATTCTTCGCAATGTTATCCATAATTTGTTATGATCCACACGGTCAAATGCCTTTGCATAGTCAACAAAATACAGGTAAACATATTTCTGGTATTCTCTGCTTTCGGCCAGGATCCATCTCACATCAGCAATGACATCTCTGGCTCCATGTCCTCTGCTGAATTTCTCCTTGAATTTCTGGCAGTTCCTTGTAGATGTACTGTGGCAACCGCAGCAGTAATAGTTTCTTAAAAATTATTTGCTGAATTAACAAATGAATTATTTCCTGTCAGCTCTGTCTCTAAGTGGTATGTGACTTTAAACAAGATATTTTATTTTTCTGGTGTCAGAATCCTTATCTGCAAAAAAGAGTTGGTCTAAATTACATCTGAGATTCTATTTCTAGAACACATGTTCATGGGCTAAATACAAACTTTTTTTCTTTTCCATTCTTTCCTAATCATTAACTTTATGTATATTTATATAACTTTGCATTAAAAAACAATAAAAATAAAATAGAAATAGAAATCCCACAAGTCAGATTAAAAGCTATTATATATTTAGTTGTATTTTTTAATTCTAACACTTTTATACATGATGGTACACAAGTCTGTACTCTCTTATTACACCCATTTTTATGAGTAAGCATACATTTTATATTATTAGATCTAAATCTTAACACATATTAGTCTGTGCGTTCTATTTAAAATTACATCATGTTCTAATACTTAAGTAGAATGTTGAGTTCATTTAAAAGTTAAAAAAAAATAATTACAAAAATGGCGCTCTAGGCAGAAGCACCACGCTGTCTCTCCATAGCAAAGACCTGAAAAACTAAGCCAAACAGAGAATACAACAATCCTGAAACCCTAAAACATCAAATGAAGAGATAA
>NW_004443980.1:17160505-17225758 GCF_000243295.1 Trichechus manatus latirostris
AGCCCCGTAAAACCAAATGAGACTAACGAGGTACGGGAGTCCAGTGACAGGGGCCAGAAGGCAGAAAGGGACAAAGAAGCTGGTGATAGGGAACCCAAAGTTGAGTAAGGATATTGTTGATGTGTTGTGAGATTGTTAACCATTGTCCTAGGGCAACATTTGTAGTAACTGTTAAATGATAAACTATTTTGTTCTGTAAGCCTTCATCTTAAGTGAGAATAACAGCACCATGGGAAGAGTATTGTCAGTGTCACTGAACTGTGTATGTAGAAATTTTTGAAACGGTGTATCTTTGGCTATGTGTATTTTCACCAAAAAAAAAAAATATTGATAAGTTACAGGGTTAATATGTTGTGGGGTTGTTAACTAATGTCATAAAACAACATGTGTACTACTGTTTCATGAGAAACTATTTGTTCTGTAAGCCTTCACCTGAAGTACAATAAAATATATATTAAAAAATAATAATAATTACAGTTTTTAGAGTAGTGGATTTCCCCACTAATTGCAGGTTTGGCTGCATCAAATTAGTCTTGCGAGTTAGTCCTTTCCATTTCATTTTTTGTTTGTCCATTTCTTCACTTATTAACTTAACAAATTAAGCACGCACACTGTGCTAATGTGCATGGCACTGTTGTAAGCACCAGAATTACAGCTACGTGCAAGAAAGACCAAGGCCCTGTCTTTAAAGAGCACTCATTCTAGTATCTACATTGTCTGAACTATAGATTGAACAAGAAAATCAGGTGTCAACCTCCTATGAGTCAGCAATCACTTCACTTTCTTTTAAATATCAAGCAAATATTACTTGAGCTCTCATCTACTGATTTGAAGGAACTCAACCGTCATTTATATGTCGTGTGTGTTAACATGGTTCTCATAGGTTCCTCTAGCACAGATTCTTTTTTCTAGAACTTTGTCATCAAGACCCTTACTGCTGTGGTCAGTTGGTCACTCGAAGAAATGTACATTATCAAACCAGAACGCTTAACATTGGAGTGTAGGAAAATGGTCACTAGTGTTATTCCAAAAAGATGGGATAGATACTTTCATTACATCTTTGTAACTAGAGAATGGAGCCCTGGTGGTGTAGTGGTTAAGAGCTCAGCTGCTAACCAGAAGACTGGCAGTTCAAATCCACCAGCCTCTCCTTGGAAACCCTATGGGGCAGCGCCACTCTGTCCTAAAGGGTCTCGATGAGTTGGAACCGCCTTGACAGCACACAACAACAGCAACTGGAGAACTCTCAAATTGCTTTCTGCAATGTGAATTAAAGCCACTATCTGGAGAATAACTGACTTTAAAATGGAGGTTTTCTGCAAACTTTTCCTATTATTCAAAAGAAAATTTAAAAAACCTCAGGGAGACAGGAGCTAGTCAAGGCAACATGTTATGCTAGATCAGATTTTTTTTTGACCCATAGTTACTTGGGAATCTAAGTTTTTTATTTTGTTTTGCTTTTAAATGTTTGTTTTGTTTTGTTTTTAAATATATTTTACTGGGGGCAGCAAAGGTCTGCTGTATGGATATTTATTGTTAATGGTTTATAGTTGCTTGGAAATGTTCAGTTTGAATAAAATAACCAATATTCACCTGTGAATTTAGCCTTATTTATTTCTTTGATTTTTGTTGTTGTTGTTTTGTTTGTTTGGTATGTAACATGTGAGGCAGACACTCTAGAGACTTGGAAAGTGAGATCACCAATTTCCCAGGACTCAATTACATCCAAAGGTGGCCAGGCACCCCTCTTGTCTGCTGGGAAGAGTATGATAAAAACTGCTCTGAGAGTTTTTTTTTTTTTTATTACTATTTACTATTTGAATTCTGTCTTCCTGGAACTGGAACAGGATGCCTAGCAGTACAGCAGCCATCTTGTGACCAGGAAAAAGAGAGCCAAGAAGTTAAGAGTAAATGAGCAGAAAGAAAGAAAAAAGCAAATTCCTTAAAGACAAAATTGAGCTGCAGGACTACCTTAGACTGCCAACTTTTTAGACTTCCTTTATATGAGGAAAAATAACTTGCTATTTGTTTAATTCACTCATTCCAAGCAACAAAATTAATAATATTATTCAAACGTTTTCTAACCTTATTAGTTTTGTATATTTGGTCTTGCAGTAACTGAGAGATTCTGTCAATATCTCTTTATATGTACAATATATTTTTTCTATATTTTGATGCCATGGTGTTCAGAAGATAAATATTTATGATCGTTATGTCTTTATAGTGGATTATGCCTTACATTAATATAAAACTACCATCTTAGTTTATTAGTTAATTTTTGCCCAAAAGTTATTTTATCTCATTCATTCACTTACTCATCAAAATATCTGGATTGAGTGCTGTATTAAATTTCACTTTGCCCCCCTGTTATTTATTCCCCACAGAAATAACCAAAATGAGATTTAAAGACAGATTTGACTGCAATTCACTCTCCTAGTTATAGTCTTTAATGTTTTCCCATTTAACAGAGGATAAAATCCAACTAACGATTGCCTTTAAGTACCTTTGTAATCAAGTCTTTGCTGAATCCTTTAGCTTTCTCCTCTGCTGCTCTCCCAAGTCCACATCCTTCTCTTTCGTTCATTGATAGTGCCAATCTTTTTCATCGTTCAGTAATTTTCTCTTGTTGATCCCCCTGAATGCGCTTCTCTCTCATGGCTTTTCTTAAAACTGCCTCCATCTCATCCTGCATGTCCATAGTAGTCGTTTTTGCAAGCTTTGGATGAATGTAACAAAAATCAACTCAAATGGCTTAAATTCTTCCAATTATGTAATTCAAGAAGTCCAGAGGTAGAACAAGCTCCAAGTCTGAGTCAATCCAGTCACATATATTTCTGAGATGTATTCAGACTGGTAGTGAAATAGCTCAAGTAGTCCCAGCTCTCACTTCTGCACATGTCAAAGCTCAGAAGAAAGAGTGAGCTCTTTTCAGAAATTCTTCTTAAAGGTCAAGGAAGAAATCTACCAATAACCTTCTAGCAAATCATTGGCCTCCTGAACTATTCACTGGTATGCAACTACCTTAGACCAATCAAACACATCCCTATAGCTAATGTAGGCTCAATTTATCCTGTATGGGGGGGGGGGGTCCTGAACAAAACTGGTGTTATCTTATTAAAACAAGGAGGAGAATGGACCCTGGGAGGCAGTGCACATTTCTACAACTAGATGTCAGTACAGATGTCAGTATTTTTCTCCAAAGGAACACTCACTTCTCTCTAGCATATCTTCTTATGTTTTCCTTCATACAATGCTTCACTATTTATATATTGTTTATGTAGTTATATATTTTCTGTCTGTCTCTCTATTCTAGAATGTAAGCTTTTTAAGGGCAAGGACTTTTCGGTTTTATTCACTATCATAACCCTAGATCCTAGAACAGCAACAATAAGAATATACAGGGAGATAACAATAATAATTTGTTGCATGAATGGATGAATTACTAGCTCAACAAGTTATCTCAGCCAAAGTTAGATTGGATTTGCATAACAGGAAATGTAGGACTGTATTCTATAATTCAAATTATTCTAATCCGAGATACATGATCCAGTCCACAGTAATGATTCAAATGAAATCCATGGGACTTCAGAGGAAAATTTTCATTTTAGTTGGAGACATCTCAGACTTCACAGAAGAAGATCTTGAAAAAATTGTTCAACATCTTTAGTAATTAAGAACATGAGAATTAAAGCCAAAATGGAATACCATTACACACCTCCAGGAATGTCTAAAAAACAAAACAAACAAAAAACCCACCAAATATGGTCAAGGATGTGGAGCAAAAGAATCTCTCATACATTATTTGGTTGGAACATAAAACTATGTCATCACTCTGAGAAACTGTCTGGCAGTTTCTCATATAATTAAACATGTATCTACTCTATGAGCCAGCAATCCAACTCTGAGATATTTCTCAAGAGAAATGAAAACTTATACAAGAGTATCCATAGCAGCTCTATTAGGCCCTAACTCGAAACATACCACGGGTCAGCAATAGGAATTAAGCAAACTGGAATATATTCATACAAGGGAGTATTACTCCATAGTAAAAAGAAACAAACTACAGAAAAACACAACAAAATGAATATATCTCCAAAACAGTATAAAGAATGAAAAAAGCCTTACATAAAAGAATGCATGTTGTGTAATTGTGTTCATATGAACTTCTTGAACTGGGAATACTAATCTGTGGAGGAAAAAGTTCTGAACAGTGATTGCCTGGAGTGAGATTGAAGATAAAATGGGAAAGAGTGTGAGGAAACTTTCTAGAGCAGTATTCAACAAACTTTTTTTCTGTAACGGACCACGCAGAGAGCATTTACACTTTGTGGGCCAGATGATCTCTGTTGCAACTACTCAGCTCTGCATTGTATCGGGAAAGCAGCCATTGGCAAAGTGTAAATAAAAGGGTGTGACTGTGTTCCAAAAAAAGGTTTGTTTTTTTTTAACAAAAAATTGTGCCTGGCTACCACAAATGACCTCCCTGACAGGGAATACAGCAGACAGCCCCAGACAGAGCAGGAGAAAAATGTACAACAAAACTCAAATTCCTGTAAAAAGACCAGACTTAATGGTCTGACAGAGACTGGAGAAACACCCAAAACTATGGTCCTTGGACGATCTCCTAACCCAGAACTGAAACCATTCCCGAAGCCTGCTCTTAAGACAAAGATTAGATAGGCCTATAAAACAAACAAACAAAAAATACTTGTGAGGAATGTACTTATTAGTTCAATCAAATATACAAGACCAAAAGGGCAGCTCCTATCCAAAAGAAGGATAAGAGCTCAGGAAGGGACAGGAACTGGTTGAATGGACACAGGGAACCCAGTGTGGAAAGGGGGAGTGTGCTATCACATTGTGGGGATTGCAACCAAGGTCACAAAACAATTTCTGTCTGGATTTTTGAAGGAGAAATTAACTTGAGCTGTAAACTTTCACCTAAAACATTAAAAAAAAAAAAAAAGTTGGAGGGTTAGATTTGTCCTGCAGACCATAGATTACTGATCCTTGTTTTAGAGTGTGATAATGTTTTATATCTGGACAGGGATTTGGGTTACACAGGTCTGTGTATGCATTTGTCAAAACTCAGTGAACGTGCACTTAAGATTTGTGCATTTCATTACATGTAAACACATGTTGAACTCTAATTAACGATATATGTGATGAAGTACTTGGAGGAAAGTGAACTAATGTGTGTAAATTCCTTTGAAATATATTTTGAAATAAGATTGATTAATGGATTAATAGAGGGATGGATCGAAGGATACGTATTTGATAAAGTAATTGAGTAAAATGGTAATGGTAGAGTTTAATTGGTGGATGTAGGAATATTCACATTAAATTTCTTCAATTTTGCCGTATAATTGAAATTTTTTGTAATGAAAAGTTGAAAAGATCGTTTGAGAAGTTGATCTGATTTCAAGGGGGGTGGTGGAGGGAAACTGGTAGCAGACAGGACTGTAAGATTGCTGGCATCATGTGTGTAACCAACCAGTTGTGACTGGTTGATTTTGACTCATGGCAACCCCATGCTTGTCGAGTAGAACTGTGCTCCATAAGGTTTTCACGGCTGTGAACTTTCGGAAGCAGATCACCAGGCCTTTCTTCTGAATCACCTCTGGGGTTCGAATTGCCAACCTTTAGGTTAATAGCTGAGTACATAACATCTAGCACCGCTCAGGGACCCCTTCATGTAGTGTGTTGTTCTTGAGCATTGTCGAGTGGCTTCCAACTTATAGGGATCCCATGTGACAGAGTAGAACAGCTCCATAGGATTTTTTTTTGGCTGTAATCTTTATGCAAGCAGATTGCCAAGTCTTTCTCTTTGGTTTGAACCACCAACCTTTCAGTTAGCAGCCCAGCCAGCACTTAAATGCTGTGCTTAACTCCTTGTCGAGACCCTTTAATTGGAGGCTAAGTATTGTAGACTTTTTCTCCAGTTTTGCCCTTGGATGAGCCATCTTGGTTCTCTGTATCTCAGTTTCTACATCTGCATTTAATGATCGATACTCAAAAAATATTTATTGAATTAATGTTTAATGTATTAATCTATGAATAGACAGGAACGGGTTAGATGACCTTTTATATTTTCACTCACATGGTAGATATTTATTTATTGAGTGTCTGTAATGTTGCACTTTGTCTTAGACCCTGGGATACAAGCAGGGGATAAGATAGACTAGGTCTCCGGTATTCAATAGACTATATTTTAAGGGCAGAGAGAAAAAATAAAGAAATAAATGCATGAATAAGGTACTTTCTGAATATGATTGTGTTATCATGAACACAGGTAGGATTGTGTGTGTGGCAAGGAGGCGGACAGGGAAGGAATAATTTCTGAGAGTGTAGTCTGGAAAGGCCTCTCTGAGAAATCAACATATAAGTTAAACTTGCAGAAGAACTAGGAACCATCCATGTAAAGATGTATTCTAAGAACATTCCAGGCATGGGGAAGAGCATACATAAACACCAAGTCTGGAAAGAGTTGGGATGCTTTGGTCATCTTGTCAGGATAACATAGGCTGTACATTAAAACAAATTAACCCATAGATCTCAAGGGCTTAATATTAAATGAATGAATAAATAAACAAATAAAAATTATTGCTGACAAAATTCTCAATGAAATTCAAGGACTCTCAATGGCCTTCTCCGAGCTGATTTATTCATCCTGGCTGCTTCTATTTCTTGTCACCTTCATCTCAAATGATGGCTACCAGATTTGTGAGGCAAGGGTAGAGCTTTGGAAGATTAAATGGGGGCTTTTCTACTTTGGTTGAGTCATACTATGCATCATTTTGCTCTTATATACTTGACTTGAACTAATAAAATGGCTAGGATAATAAAGGTGATCTCTACCACTATTTAAAATATTTTAGAAATTTATGTATGGTGTATAATTATGCAAATTCTATCAATAAGCTATAATTTTAATCAATGAGCTAAAATTTATATTTACAAATTAATGATAATTCTCAGAAGTATATCCCTTGAAAAGCCACATAAGTATGTCAGCTTGGTAATTAAATCAATATCAAAAATAGCAATAGAGTTACACTACACTTAATGCTTTTCCCAAATTTAAAATGTGTAAATAAATGTACATACGCTTAAAGTTTAAAGTTTCAATCAAATAGTAGCTATTTTGAAAGACTCTGTTACTCAGTGTAACACATTTTGTGCTGAACTGTAAGCATCCTTATTAATACTGTAGTTGAAGTATTAGTTGTTAAATACCCCTCATAATTTATCTTGTCCCAGTGGCAATGAAATAGGGACAGATGATGGATAAATAGGAAGCACTTCCTTTGTTAGCAGCTGTGTCCTTACTTACTGAGTTTCAGGCTGTGTAGAAGAAAAAGAGACAATTGTGACATGACACCCACAAGTATTTATCACATTATCCTTGGTATTGAACTAATGATAACCAAAAAGATTTCATTATTGTCTGGCACCCAAGGTGCACAATAAAATATTCATTTACCTTATACTGCATAGAAAGCTGTTTCTTTCAACACTTTCTTATATAGGATTGCTGTAATGTGGTTCCCAGTACATTAAGCACCAATGTAATTGTTACCCTGCTTACTACAGCATCTAAAATTAAATTCCATTAAAGGAAGCGCTCTCATAAATACTGCATATCTTTATAGAACTATTATCTACTTTTTCCCAAAAGATTATGCTCAGTTGATCCATGGGAATTAGTATTTTCTTCTTATAATAATGTGGATGAGCCTAAGGCTTCATCTAGGAGGAAGGGAGCATTACGGCTCCTAATTCATTCAAACATAGAGGATTTCTTTGGGACTGCAGTCTCGGAATCATATCCCCTATGTGCCGGTCGCTTTTCTTTAGGCTTTTGTTTTGTTTTGTTTTTTATAGGTACTTCAATGAACTCTTTCAATGAACCCCTTTTGGCCATGATCCTTTAGGAGAGCTGGACTCTTAAAAATAGCTTTGTTCACATAGCATTTTCTCTGAGATACCAGAACTTAGGAAGACTGCCAATGCTCAGGAAATATCTTTAAATGAGCCATGGCATTGAACCAGCACTGTGGTTCTAAAACTTGTCTTCGTATTAGAATCCCTTGGGGATCTTTTAAAATGTTCCATAGACCAGGGCAAACACAACACAATTAAATTACAGTCTCTGGGGGATGGGTCACTGGCATCAGTATTGTTTTTGAAGCTCTCCAGGTGATTCCAATATGTAGACCAGTCTGGAAACCACGAGTCTAGAAGAGATAGTTTTAAATATAAAGAAAAAAGCCATGGAGACCAAATGGCCCAACGTTAAATTTTCCAGTTTTCAGGAGGAAGTATTTAAAGATAATATGACATTATAACTCTTAAAGCAAAAGTATCTCTAATAGATGCAAGGTTAAAGTTAAATAAACTTGAAGACATTATCTTCCATGAAGGAGTCCACGAGTGGAGTAAATGGTTAAGCGTTAGACTACTAACTGAAAGTTTGACGGTTTGAACCCACCCAGAAGCACCCTGGGAGACAGGTCTGGTGATCTACTTCTGAAAAGTCACAGGTTTGGAAACCCTATGGGCCCTTTGTACATCGGGTTGCTGTGAGTTGGAACCGACTTCAGGACACCTAACAGCAACAACAATGGAGTGCAATTCTGCTCTGACACACATGGGATCACCATGAGTTGGAAGACTCTGTCTCAGGTAAAGACAACTTTCAATGCAGTCAGTGAGACAAAGGCATAATATGCTGACCGTGCTATCTAATTTTAATTTGAATTTCTAGACTAACAGCTATGTTTTTAGAGAAAAACATGTGGTGGTCAAAACGAGGATGTGAAACCACATGCCTAAAGGGTCTTAACCAAATGACTCTCAAAATACATGTACTCGGGAAGAGTGCTGTCCGAATGCTATTGCCAGTAAGGTATTTTTTTTTTTCTTTTTGCAAGATAGACAAAGAAAATACATGTAAGCATCTTGTGACCATGATCTAAGCATCCTGTGAAGCTATCTGTATCAGTAACTATACTACTAAAAATCAGTCACCAATCAGAGTGTGATTATTACAATATTTGTTGATTTTCCTGTAACTGCCCTCCTTATGGTTTTGTTCCTCTTTTTACTCCATACGAGTACTTGTATGATGAAACTGCCCTGGGACTACCTGGTTCCATTTTCAATGGACTACGTAGTTCCCCAATTGCAATTGTTTTAAACTCTTAATGGGCCTCTCTGTTTTAACTTGAAGCAGGATTCAACTTTTTTTCTACAACAATTCAAAGACAACTGGCTTCAACTGGTTTATCTCCCATAAAAACTTAATTGTTTAGCAATAACCCCCAAACTTTAAACATGCATAAGCATGTGGGCATTAATTCTGAACATAGCAAACTGTGAGAAATAAATGATGACTTAGTGAGTATTTAGTAAAGACTACTGGAAAAGTAGGAGCTCTAGTGGTGCAGTGGTTAAGCGCTCGGCAACTCACTGAGAGGTCAGCAGTCTGAACCCACTAGCAGCTCCTTGGAAGAAATATGTAGCAGTCTATTTCCCTAAAGAATACAGCCTTGGAAGCCCCATGGGGCAGTTCTACTTTGTACTATAGGGTTGTTGTGAGTCAGAATCGACTTGATGGCATCGAGTTTTTATTGGAAAAGTTCTACTCCATCCTGTAGGGTGATTGTGAGTTAGAATTGACTCGATAGCACACAATAACTGGAAAAGTTTAGTATGTGTGTTTATACCATAAAGGCATATTAAGGCTTGTCAGAAACCAAGAGACATAAAAAATAGATCATAAGACGCTACATGCAAGATTAAACATTAAAAAAAAGAAGGGTGGGGAAAAGTTATGACATTTTGTTTTGTTACATGTATACTTCATGATTCCTACTAAGATCAGAGTTATATTACAAACGAAGAGATGTCTCAGGCTGTTCATGGAATTATGGTTTTAGAAAGAGCTACATTGTTTTCAGAATTCAATCAAATTTTCCCTGCATGATTAAATCACTGCACAAAGTCTACTG
Organism: Trichechus manatus latirostris; assembly: GCF_000243295.1. Classification (NCBI taxonomy): domain Eukaryota; kingdom Metazoa; phylum Chordata; class Mammalia; order Sirenia; family Trichechidae; genus Trichechus; species Trichechus manatus. The sequence continues at coordinate 17,170,519 of NW_004443980.1, forward strand.
AAAAAGATATTATGTGATTTAAATTCAAAAGATTTTCTAATGATATTCATCATATTGGACACATTTCTAGATAACTGGATTCAGGTTCAAGACTGAGATGTTAAGTTAAGCACATTGTATTCATACCTACCAATGTCACTGCTGTTAAGAGTTTGTTATAGTTGTCACCTTCACCATCAAATTTCCCCTTTCTCTGGTTTATTAGGACCTCATGACATTAAGTCTTGTCAGAAAAAAGGATTACACAGGTATAATTTTCTAATGAAAAACATAAATCCTATGGTTATCGTTTTGAATATTATCATAGAGAAGCATCTAGTTTAAGTTTAGTAATGTGATATGAAAAAAAAAATGACCTTAATACCTAAATTCAAAAAGAATTTAGGAATTCTGAAAGTTTAAAAATGGAAAGAGATTTGCATGGACAAACAAGAAGATGACAGTACTTGCAGATGGTCAGAATATAGCGAAATGATCATCAATTTTTAATACAGGGATTTGCCTATATCATAGGTTCAAAGGAAATATCATATGAAAACCTTATGTGTTCACCTGAGTGAAGAGAAAACCATAGGTATTATTTTTATTATGAATATTCTTGTATTGCCTGGAGGTTAGATCAGGTAATTTTTTTAAACCCTTTCGTTTGTGGGCTTTGTCTTGGCATATATTCTCAAAAAATATCAAATCCTTTTTTACTTAATGATTCACAGAATTATAGAAATTTGGTCACATAAAGGTGGCAAGGACCTTAAGAAGGAATACAATTAGAGACAATATATCTTTGTTGTCTTAGGTCAGTCCTGGTGTACATCTGTTTTTCTCATTGCAATTACAGTTTTAATACTGTTCCCTTTCTCTCTCAGAATTGTCCTGGTCACCCTCTTGTTTTTTAGTCTCAGATGAGGAGGCTGAGACATAGAAAGGTTAAAGTGACTTGCCCTATTTCACACCTTCGTTGTTGTCGTTGTTGCTGTTAGGTGCCTTCAAGTCTACTCGGACTCACAGCAACCCTACATACAACAGAACAAAGCACTGCCCAGTCCTGCACCAGCCTCTTGATTGTTGTTATGCTTGAGCCCATTGCTGCAGCCACTATGTCAATCCATCTGGTGGAGAGTTTTCCTCTTTTTCGCTGACTCTCTACTTTACCAAGCATGATGTCCTTCTCCAGGGCCTGAGCCCTCCTGATAACATGTCCAAAATATGTGAGACGAAGTCTTGCCATCCTTGCTTCTCAGGAGCATTCTGGCTGTACTTCTTCCAAGACACATTTCTTCATTCTTCTGGCAGTCCATGGTACATTCAATATCCTTCATCAACACCATAATTCAAAGGCATCAATTCTTCTTTGGTCTTCCTTATTGCCCAGCTTTCGCATGCATATGAAGCGATTGAAAACACCATGGCTTCAGTCAGGGGCACCTTAGTTCTTAAAGTGATATCTTTGCTTTGTAATACTTTGAAAAAGTCTTTTGCAACAGATTTGCTCAGTGCAATGTGTCATTTGATTTCTTGACTGTTGCTTCCATAGGTGTTGAATGCAGGTCCAAGTAAAATGAAATCCTTGACAACTTCAATCTTTTCTCCGTTTATCATGTTGTTGCTAATATGTCACACCATTAGTAAGTGATAATGGCAGATAATAGACTGCGTGTTTCAAGGGGTCATATGTAATGATGAATAAACGCACTATTGTAACTACCTACGATATAGAAGAAACAAATGCAATTCATCAGATTTAATTGTATTTCAATAAGCCCATGTAGAATTTGGCCATTAGTCAGTGTAGTTGATGAGTAAGAACTCCAGCCTGAACTCCTTGTCGAAGCTGCCAATACCAGTTTGGGACTTTCAAACTTGTTGGAATGGTCAAGCATTGTCCTATTCTGCTGTAGGGCAGGAGAAAAATGAAGCCCATGGCTTTTTATGAAGAAAAACTTGATCTTTGAATAGCTAACACCTGAGTGAAGAGAAAACCAAAGTTATTAGTCTTATTGTGAATATAGCTTCCTTCTAGGAGGGTATGGAGCTCAAATGCAAACTGTCTCAGTCCTGTTTCATTTGGACACTGACAGGTGCAGATAATGGTCCTATTGTCAGCGGCCGGTACTTGTGATTTATACCTGTAGTTACAGGGATGACACTGAGGTATAGGATTACACTGATCCCACTGCCATTGCTCTAGCTGAATGGAGACCTAGAGACTAATTAGCCTTTTTCTGGGCAACATGGAGACCATATCTTATTTCTAAATTCAACTCAGGAAGCGTTTATTAAGTGCTGACTGAGTTCATACTATGTAAAAAGAAAATGTACTGACAAGCTTGCTTAATTTTATCACAGTTTATACCTTGACACATATCTGTTCTTTGGAAAAGGTAATGCTAAATGATCTACACAGGGAACACAACAAAAAGAGTATTATATAAGTGCCTGTAGAAATATTTCATGACCCAAAGTGGGTCAGATGAAAGTTTTTAGATTTGGAAAGCAGTGAAATCTATGCTGTATTGATGAAGATGAATCTGACCTCACATTGTAGGATAGATAGGATAACGATCTTTTATTTCACAGGCATGAGATAAGACAATTCCTTATCAGAACATAAGGAACTACTAATAAGAAACTGGCAGAAGACCCAGCCAATGTCATGCTTGAGCACCTAGAAGGCTGAACTACCCAGCAGTGAGCACTTTATGGAGTCTGGTGTCACTGATAAATCTCCCCTCACACTCTTCACTCAACTGAGAACTGCTTCTATTTTCTGGTCTCCACAAGCTGAACTATTAGCCACCTGACCACCTTAATCAACTATACTCATCCTCTCTGAACTTGGCATTTATCTTTCTCTTCCCAGTTATGCTTCCCTCGGCATCTCATTAGGAACATCCTGTCAAACCCATTTCTGAAGGAACTTGGTTCTGGTCTCAGCCATTTAGAGTTTTCATACTTTTGGTGAGGAGCCCTGGTAACACAGTGGTTAAGCACTCAGCTGCTAACCAAAATGTAAGTGGTTCAAACCCACCAGCGGCTCCATGGGAGAAAGATGTGGCAGTCTGCTTCCATAAAGACTACAGCCTTAGAAGCCCTTTGGGGCAATTCTACTCTGTCCTATAGGGTCACTATAAGTCGGAATTGACTCGAGGGATAACAGGCTTTTAAGTAGTGAGTAAGAGTGGAGGATGGAGGAAAAATGCTACTTAGGGCAGTTGAGTTTACCAAGGGCATATCATCTAAAATGAACCAGTTTAATGCAAGAATCCTATGGCCTTTGCTGAATGTTCAGAGGATGTAATCTATAAGTCCAAAAAGAAGGGCAGAGAAGGCTGGTACTGAGTTTATTTAAAGATGAATGCCTCATATCTAAATTAGCTGTGAAAGATGTATTATAAATGTCAGAAGTATCAATTGAGGGTATATCTGTTCACGGATTTAAGGGATTAGGTTGCAATTTTGATATTTTGCCTTCACTCACCCCCTTTTATGGATAAGCAAAAGACAAAAATAGTAATCTCAATCATCTGTCACTTGAACAAGGAGGAATCAATATATTTGTAATTAGCAGTTAGAAATCTGGCATTCACATGTGTTTTGCTTTGCACGTCTAAAATATTTTTTTAAATATTTATTTGGCAACGTGTTTGAAAGTTAAGAAGAATTTAGCAACATTTAAAAACATTTTTAAATTTTCAAATTGATAGATTTTCACATAAATAAAAACCAAAAACCAAACCCGTTGCCATCAAGTTGATTCCGACTCACAGCGACCCTATAGGACAGAGTAGAACTGCTGGGTAGGGTTTCCAAGGAGGGGCTGGTGGATTCAAACTGCCAACATTTTGGTTAGCAGCCGAGCGCTTAACCACTGCACCACCAGGACTCCTTTCACAAAAAATATATTATAAACATTTATGTAAACATTTTTATCTCACAAAAGCCACCAACCACCTTACACGGGTCTTTATTTTCATGTGGCAACATTTGGTTAAGCTGAGAAGCTGCTGCCCCCTATAGGTGGGAATGTGCTCCCCAGTTTGGCATAGTGTCTGCCTGGCTCGTTGTACTCATTTACAGGATGTGTCTAGCTTCTAAAGACACTTGAGATTTTAGTCTCTGGAATTTTTACTTAGAGATGTTATATAGATAAATAAGGTATGGATCAAAAGTGGTAGTAAGATCCTAAATTGCACCACACTCTTTTTATACCACTTACTGCTAGTTGGTGATGGTGTAGCTTCCGGTCCTCGGAGAGCAGGTAAAAACAAAAATAGTTCAGAGCTCTTATGGTAAGATAGTAAGAAAGCAGATGCCTGTAAATCCCTGACCCTGACAGCTGCAGTGCTGCCTTGTTTGGATTAAGTGTATAATTTTTCAGAACTTGAAAACTATCACACAAGATGGTAACTATTTTGACCTCAATGGTCAGTCCAAGCCTGAAGTACCATTGCACTGCTAATTGCTATGTAACTAGCAAGGAGCAAGGATTGGAGGAACCAACTGTTGCTGGATGTCTATTGGCAGAGAAAGTCTAGAACTTACTGCTGCATCATAACATGCAAGTAGCAGTGCACGTGAACTCCCATTTGTCTACCCGATTTCAGATGTTGCTGTGGTGGGCAGCTCCAAGTGAAGGCAGGCTTACCTTGTACAGATGTGATGGCATATTCCTTCAAGCAGGGCAGTGAGCCTGTTCATGTTTTTCCTTAGCGATTCTTTGACCCTGATCACCTTGGACCCATGTGAAAGCATAGTCTGGAAGGGGCATTAATGCTGTTGAGGACAACCTTCACCCAAAGGGGTCTGTGGACCAGTGGATAAATGCTCTAACCTCCTGTCCTCCAGGAGACAAGAAGACAAGGCGTGTGTTAGATTTGCTTTTCTTTTACTTAGTATCATAGTTTGAGGGTTCCACAAAAACTATAAAAAACATACAAAGGGAAAGATTATATCCATATATCTACAGTTAGGTGGCAAGGGCATGCTATATTACCAGGAAGAATGGTGCCAAGAGATAAAGTTGTTGGATATAATTTCTGTATTCAGTTTAGTGCACAGCAAGCAAAGTGGTATCTTTTGTTTTTCAAAGGGAGACAGAAAACCACAGGCAGGAGAGAGAGAAGCATATGGAAAGAAAGGCCAAAGAAAGGATATGGCAAAGAACGATGAGACACAAACTGTACTTGAGTTACATCTGGAGAGACACAGAAACATACATGATGATTTGGGCAAAAATAACGTACTGATTATTAGCTCAACATTTTGGAACTTCAGTAGGATTTATTTGGAAGTAGAACTCTCTACTTTTACTTCTTTTAAGGTGGAAATGTGACACTGTTTTGCTTTCATAGCTCCAACAGCCTGCCTGGTGTATTGCACTAGTTCCTCAATAAATGTATACTGAATAATGAATGAATGATGTTCAGAGACCATGAGCGAGGTGCTCTGTTAATTGGTTAGTTCTTCAGAGTGTCTGGCCAAAATGTTTTCCCAGATCTATTTATTAATTACTTTCTATCCCAAGGGAATAATGTTACACTAATTTTGCATTAGCCTTATCTCCCTTACAATGAATCCAAATGAGAAAGTATTGCTTGAAGGGCTAAGGAATAATATATTTCCAATAAATTTGCTACAGTTACTCATTAAATGAGTTAAGACTTGTATTTTTTAAATATATGTCTCAATCTAAGTATCTGCCCAACATTAGGTCAAACAGAACCAAGCTACTGCACCCATACAAGTCCAACTATGAAATCTGGCATGACTTCAAAATTGTGAGAAACTTGGTTAAAGTTTGAATAAATAATAAAAATTATTTTAAATAATTGATGTGATTATTATTCATGTTTCTCATTATTTGTTTTTACTAAATTAAGTGCCTACTATGTTTTGTGCACAAATGGTTAAGCATTCAACTACTAGCAGAAAAATCAGAAGTTCGAACCCATCCAGAGGCACCTTAGAAGACAGATCTGGCAATCTGCTTCTGAAAGGTCACAGCCTTGAAAACCTTTTGGAGCAGTTCTACTCAGAACACGTGGGATCACCATTAGTCATAAGTGACACAAGGTCTACTAACAACAACATTTTGTGTGTATTTGGTTATATGTTGGAATAAACAGACAAATACGACAGCGTCTGTCACAGCATGTTAGACATTTTTGTTCTTTTTGGCCATGCAACATCTGAATCTCCTTTGTATATTTGGGACTATTTCAGCATCTTTATCTTAGTGGGAGATAGAGCCCATTCCCTAGGATAGGACTTAACAAGCCAAATTCCTACTTTCTCAGATTCCTTTATAACAAACTCAGAGACATGACCTAAACTCTGTCAATCAATGACATTTATCCTGACTTACACCCAGAAGCTAATGACACCAGAAGAAGGGGTCTGTGGAACTCTCTCCCTAGTGGCAAGCAGCAGTAATTAATTTTGCAGGAATGAGGTTTCCACGCAGACACGGCATTGGGGAAAGCCGTAGCTCTTGGTGATTGGTACTCAGGGTAGAACTAGTTTCCTCACTAGATGAATTCTACACAAGGTTTTGTAAGTTGAGTCTCAGTGTATAGATATCCCATTGATTCATGGATCTATACAATATCCTTTTAATAAACTCCTTTTATAATCCTGTCATTCAAACTGAATCATTGATTACAACCAAGAAGCCTGACACTCATACACACACACAGACATACACATTGTTTTAAATCTAGCACCTGAAGATTCATATCTATTATGACTTGGCTATACTGACACATTCTTGATAAGATAAATCATTTTTATGATGGATAATACACTAATAAAGGCAAGGAAACCAATATTTATTCAAAACCTACCATGTGCTTGAAATTATTTTTTAGTATTTTATCTCCTTTATTTATCTGTAAATCGGGTAGCTGTAAAAATGTGATTTGTCTATTGCTACTAAGGGATATTATAAAATCAAAATGAGAACATGTGTACTGTGCACAACACAATTTCTGGCACATGGGAATGCTCAATAATATTTAGCCCTTATACTACAAGATACTGATAAGTTTCCAAAGAGATTTGGTTTTACAAGGAGACAATCATAACAATGGTCTAGACCACAATATAGCTAACATCCAGGAAACTTAATTTAAAAAAAAAGTAGCAAAATTAGTTTGGAATTTATATATATATATATATATATATATGTACACATATAGATCTTTTTTTAATATTACTGTGTTTTAGGTGAAAGTTTATAGCACAAATGAGTTTCTCATTCAAAAATTTATGCACAAACTGTTTTGTGACATAGGTTGCAATCCCCACATTGTGTCAGCATACTCCCCTTTCCCTTTACACCCTGGGTTTCCTGTGTCCATTTGTCCAGGTTTCCTGTCCCTTCCTGCCTTCTTGTCATGCTTTGTCCATTTGGTCTCATATACTTCATTGAACTAAGAAGCATGTTACTCGCTTGTGATAATTCTAATCTTTGTCTGAAAGGTAGACTTTGGGAGTGGCTTCAGTTCTGAGTTAGCAGGATGTCCAGGGGCCATAGTCTCAGGAGTTCCTCCAGTCTCTGTTAGACCAGTAAATCTGATCTTTTTTTTTTTTTTGGAATTTGGATTTTGTTCTACATTTTAATCCCACTCTGTCTGGGACCCTCTATTGTGATCCCTGTCAGAGCAGTTGATTGTGGTAGCTGGGCACCATCTACTTCTTTTGGGCTCTGGCTGATGGAGGCTGTGGTTCATGCGGTCCGTTAATAATTTGGCGTAATAAATTTCCCTGTGTCTTTAGTTTTCTTCATTATCCTTTGCTCTGGATGGGATGGGATCAATAGATGTATTTTAGATGGCTGCTTGAAAGCCTTTAAGACCCCAGATAATACTCACTAAAGTAGGATGCAGAACATTTTCTTTATGAACAAAGTTATGCCAATTGACCTAGATGTCCCTCGAGACCGTGGTCCCTAACCCTTATACACTTGGTTCTTCAAGGTGTTTGGATGTGTCCTGGAAGCTTCTATGCCTTTGTCTTGATCAAAATGTGCCGACCTCCTCCTTATTGGGTGTTATTTTTCCTTTTAATGAAGTTAAAACTCATATGCTCATAAGCAAGTTGAAGCTGAGGAAAATTAAAACAAGTCCACGAGAGCTAAAGTACAGCCTTGAGTATTTCCTAACTGAGTTTAGATTGAGCGCTAATGACTGAAGTTCAGATGAGTTGTGAAATGAAATCAAGGACATCATACACTAAGAAAGCAAAAGGTCATTAAAAAGACTACAAAGAAAGAAAAGTCCAAAACGGATGTCGCAAGAGACTCTGCAACTTGCTCTTGAACATAGTGTAGCTAAAGCAAATGGAAGAAAGGATAAAGTACAAAACAGAACAGAAGATTTCTAAGGGCAGTTCAAGAAGAAAAAGTAAAGTATTATAATGAAATGTGCAAAGACCTGGAGTTAGAAAACCAAAAGGGAAAAACACACTTGGCATAACTCAAGATGAAAGAACTAAAGAAAAAAATTCAAGCCTCAATTTGCATATTGAAGGATTCTATGGGAAAAATATTGAACGAAGCAGGAAGTATCAAAAGAAGATGGAAGGAAAACACAGAGTCACCTACCAAAAAGAATTGGTTGATGTTCAGCCATTTTAGGATGTAGCGTATGATCAAGAACTGATAGTATTGAGGGAAGAAGTCCAAACTGCACTGAAGGCTTTGGCAAAAAACAAGTCCCCAGGAATTGAGGGAATGACAACTGAAAAGTTTCAATGAACTATGCAATGCTGGAAGAGCTCACTTGTCTATGCCAGCTATCTAGCCAACTGACTGGAAGAAATCCATATTCATGTCCATTCCAAAGAAAAGTGATCCAACCTAATGGGAAAATTATCAAACAATATCATTAATATCACACGCAAGTAAAATTTTGCTGAAGATAATTCAAAAATGTTTGTAGTAGAACACCAGCTGGGATCTGCCAGAAATTAAAGCTGGATTCAGAAGAGGACTTGAAACAAGGGATATCATTGCTGATGTCAGATGGATCTTGGCTGAAAGCAGAGAATACCAGAAAGATATTTACCTGTGTTTTACTGACTGTGCAAAGATATTCAACTGTGTGCATCATAACAAATTATAGATAACAAACATTACAAAGCATGGGAATTCCAGAACACTTGGTTGTGCTCATGTGGAACCTGTACATTGACCAAGAGGGAGTCATTCGAACGGAACAAGGGTTCAGTTGAGGTTTAAAAACAGGAAAGGTGTGCGTCAGGGTTGTATCCTTTCACCATACTTATTAAATATGTATGCTGAGGAAAGAATCCAAGAAGCTGGACTATATGAAGAAGAATGTGGCATCAGGATTGGAGGAACTCATTAACAACCTGCAATATGCAGATGACACAACCTTGCTTATGAAAGAGGACTTGAAGCACTTACTGATGAAGATCAAAGACTACAGCCTTCAGTGGAGATTACTCCTCAACATAAAGAAAACAAAAATCCTCACAATTGGACCAATAAGCAACATCATGATAAATAGAAAAAACATTGACGTTGTCAAGGAATTCATTTTACTTGATTCCACAGTTAACATCCATGGAAGCAGCAGTCATGAAATCAAACAACATATTACATTGCACAAATCTTCTGCAAAAGATGTCTTTAAAGTGTTAAAAAGCAAAGATGTCACTTTGAGGACTAAAGGTGCACCATGGTATTTTCAGTCACCTCATGTGCATGCAAAAGCTAGACAAGGAAAAAGAAAGACCAAAGAAGCATTGACACCTTTAAATTACTGTGTTGGTGAAGAATGTTGAATATACCATGGACTTCCAGAAGTAACAACAAATGTGTCTTGGAAGAAGCACAGTCAGTATGCTCCTTAGAAGCAAGGATATTGAGACTTCATCTCACATACTTTGGACTTGTTATCAGGACGGACCAACCCCTGGAGAAGGACATCATGCTTGGTAAAGCAGAGGGCTAGCGAAAAAGATGAAGACTCTCAATGAGATGGATTGACACAGTGGCTACAACAATGGGCTCAAGCATAACAAGCATTGTGAGGATGGTGCAGGACCAGGCAGTGTTTCAACCTGTTGTACATAGGATCACTATAGGCCGGAACTAACTTGATGGCACATAACAAGAACAATAACATATATATACCTTACATATCCAAATATAAAGACTTGCTTTCCTCCATTTATCTCCCATATCCCACCCCTGGCTAGTCTTCTTTTCCTCTGCTTTCCCAATCTTAGTGTCACCTCTATTTTTCTGTTTTCTTAGGCTAATTACCCAGGGAGACAATATAGGGGAGGGTAGCAGACTGTGGAGTCATATGGCCTTTGTTTGCATTCTTATTCTTCTAATTGCAAGCTCCATTGCCGTGGGCAAGTTACTTAACCTCTGTCTGCCTCAGTTTCCTCTTCTATAAATTTGGGATAATAATAGTTCCAAATCTTAGGTTAGGAATCAAAAGTATATGACCGTTAGTTGTACGTATGTAAAGTCAGTTCAGCTTTGGAGTGCATTAACTTACTGGAAGAAAGTCACTACCTCCACATAATCATTAATTAAATTCCACTTGTGATACAGATATTCAAGACAGGAAAAAATATTCATGAGTAGAAGTCTCTGTATAGAAAACAAGGTAAAACTAGATAATAGTTATCAGGAGAAAAATATACAATGCTCAATAATGAAATTAATCTGTGGTCATTAAAAAAAAAAAAAAAACTTCTTCCAAGTAGCTTCTTTAAATATAAATTAAATAAACCCTATTAATTGAAAGCTAAAAAAGAAAACCAGCCTTAAATCAGAGAAAAGTCATTCCAGGGAACATATAATCTGAACCGATATTCTAATTTTCTTCTTAAAAAATGTGATAATTTTATTTTTCATGTAAATGCTGTTTTCCATTCAAAAAGTGTGAAAAGTCAGCGGGATTTTGCAGTCTTACAGGAGTAAATAGATTGAAATTGTAATATCACATGTAGAGAATGAATCACTTCTTGCTAATCGTGGGAATGTCAACTGAACATCTGGACCACACAGCAGTGACACGTTTTTAAAATAAAGTGCAAGTTTGCATTATAATTTTTTAAATACAGAAAGAAAAATTATAGAGTATTTTACATAGGCCTGTTCTCTTCCTTTAAAGACTTCTGAGATTCATTAAAAGTAATGGACTTAAATTCTCATCACCTGGAGGTACCAGAGGACAGACATGATGATTTCCATCTATAGCTAGCAAGACCAATGCCAGGTAAGGCAGCTCATCCAAGCTCACCTGGAGTCATTGCAGGGAGCTTGAATAGAACCCTAGGGTGTTCTTATTGGCCAGTCCTGATTACCAGTCCCAGCTTCAATCACATCATGTTGTTTTATAAAGCCATTAAACAGCGAATACAAAAGCTCTGTTAATATATGAAAATTGCAACAGAATCACGATTTTGTGCATAAAATCAGTCAATTCAGGTGAAAGTATTGAATGTCACTTTAATTACTCCCAATATTACCATTCCTATTTACAGGTACAGTAACAGCTGAAAATGATTTTATTTGTTTCGTTTTTTTTTCTCAGGGAAATGGGTTTCTTGTCTTCTGTCCACATGGTTGTAAGAATCTGGTAAAAGGTTTCTGTCAGATTCCAAACTAAACCCAGTGCTGTAGAGTCTATTCCAACTCATAGTGACCCTATAAGACAGAGTAGAACTGCCCCATAGGTTTCTGAGGCTATAATCTTTACAGAAGCAGACGGTCACATCTTTCTCCTGCAGAGCAGCTGGTAGGTTTGAACTGATGGTCTTTCAGTTAGCAGCCAAGCACTTCACAACTGCACCACAATGGCTCCTTCTCAGATTCCCCCTCCAAAAAAAAAACCTGTTGCCCTCAAGTCGACTCCGACTCATAGCAGCCCTATAGAATAGAGTAGAACTGCCCCAAAATGTTTCCAAAGAGTGTCTGGTGGATTCAAACTGCCGACCTTTTGTTGAGTAGCCGAGCTCCTAACCACTGAGCAATCAGGTTAGGATAGTATATTTTTCACCATAAAATCAGTTTTCTACCCTTATATAAAATAGCACTCATGCTCTTCCTTTCAATTCTATGCTTAAAAAAAAAAAAAAAATCTGGCCACTTTTATTACTACTAGCATGTGTGAGCCTCAAGTAGTCCATTTCAATGAACCCACTCTGTAGCTGAAACTAGGAAGAATGTTAGTCCTGGCTGATAACCAGCCCACTGAATTAACTCTGCAGTTAATGGACAGGTTATTCCATCCAGACTCACTTTTTAGGCACATGGGATAAGAGAATGGGCTTTCCTCTGTTATATACACTGAACCTTGTGAAGATAGTGTTAAGGACTCATCACATGGTCCACAAGCTTGCTGTGGCGGTGGTGTGATGCTCGAGAAATTGCTTGTCTTTATTTTGCTTTCAGCTAATCCGGGATCCAGAAGGCAGGTTCCCTCCTAGTAGTGCCTCTCATAGGGAGACAAAAGACTATCACAGTCAAGCGCATCATCCCCTGTCTGCTTAAAACTGATGTGCAACAAGTTACCACTTGCTTCTGAGGGGAAGTCACATATTATTTTAGTGGGAACTGATAACTCTAAAAATCATTACAATATAGAGATGGAGTCTAAGTAATCATTGTTGTGATTTTGAATAAATGTTGTTAGTTGCTGGCGAGTAGGCTCCTACTCATGGCAACCCCTACACAGAACATTGCCTGGCCCTATGCCATCCTCATGCTCTTTGACATGTTTGAGCTCATCTTTATAGCTATTGTGTCCATCTCATTGAGGATTTCCTTCATTTTAGCCGACCTTCTGCTTTACCAAACACGATGTCCTTTTCTAGAGATGGAGCTTTCCTGATGGCATGTAAAGTAAGTGGGCTGAAGTTTAGCTATCCTAGCTTCTAATATGGAACATTCTGGTTGTATTTCTTCCGAGGCTGATTTGTTTATTCTTCTTGCAGTGCACGGTATGGTCAATATTCTTCCGTGACACCCCAATTCAAATGCATCAATTCTTCTTCTGTCTTCTTTTTTCATTGTCAAGTTTTCACATGGATATCAGGTGATAGAAGACCATGGCTTGGGTCAGGAGCACCTTAGTCATCAAAGTGACATCTTGCTTTTTAGAACTTTAAAAAGATCTGTTGCAGCCGATTTGCCCAATGCAATGCATCAGCTGATTTTTTGACTGCTGCTTCCATGGGTGTTGGTTGTTGATACAAGTAGAATGAACTGCTTCACAACTCCAGTTTTGTCTCTATTTCTCATGACGTTGCTTCTTGGTCCAGTTGTGAGGATTTTTATTTTCTTTATGTTCAGGTGTAATCTGTATGTAATTATGTAGTCTTTTACCATCCATCAGTAAGTAATTCAGGTCATCTTCATTTTGGCAAGCAAAGTTGTTAATGAGTCTTCCTGCAATCCTGATGCTGTATTCTTCATATATCAGGCACTAAAATTAGTATGTAAAATTGCTTACTATAGATGAATCTTCTGTGCAGTTTGTGTTCCATATAACTTCATGTTAGAAAATGCTGAGTCACTAAATTTTATAAAAGATTGTCTGCAAATGGGCATATCCATAAATGCTGCTTTTGTCTTCAATGGCACTTCTCATACTTTCAGCCAGATTATTTACGTTACTGCTTGCTGTTAACGGCAAAAAACACATTGTGCTATAAAGAAAGAAACACGCCACACAAGTTGTGTGCGTTCCCATAATCTTCCTACGACAATATAATTGCTGTTTAGTTAATAAGCCTAAGTACCAGTGATGAATGTAAGTTTATGTATGGCATATTGATGATAATATCTGAGTAGGATAAGCTGCCAAATGAAAGGCAACAAAAAAGAAATATTGCAGTCCAAATTGCATTCCAAATAACTATTTTTCTCTCTGTGCAATCAAAATTGTCTAGTGTACAGTTATTTCCATAAACACCCATTGGTGCTGTAGAATGAAAATAATAACTTCTTGTGATTCACAGCAGATGCTGGGAACATAAACCTACACACCTGTGGTGAATAGGATTTAGAAATTCCTCCATGATTAAGGAAATGTATGCTTCCTGCCCTGCAATTGCAATGGGTTATTTCTCTTTTCTATTAGACTTGTAATTAATCATCAAGGCATGGACTGCTTGATGCCAGGTGGATTTAACATTCTGGGATGTCCTTTAGGGTTTGGATATGGAACGTGTTTCACAATAAACGAAATACATGAAGTACTCTCCAATATGTCTTTGTTTGCCAGCAACATATAGCATAAATGGAATGTAGTAGAAGAGAGAGTCTAAATCAGTTGTGAAAAATGCGCCTTTCTTAGTTCAAACTAAATGGTAGACCGTCCTTTTTTACAGTAGTAAAGTTTTATTAGGTCTATTTTGCTATTGTTAGTGAAGGGAAAAAATTGGTTTCTGCTAATTTAAGTGGGCAAAGTACACTTTAAACAGTAACAAGATAATAAAGAAAATATTGCCACGGTCTACATAAGGACAGGAACAAGCTGCAGTAATTCAAGTGCCCCTGGAGCAACGCTGAAGTTCTTAGCTAACTATAGTAAAAGGTTTTAAACAGACTCTTTATGTAGCAGAAAATGCATACGAAGGGCCATCGACCTCCCAGTACTGTCAAGAGATGCAGACGGAAACGTTAAGGCTAGCATAGTGTTGATAGTGTACTACTGTGAATAAGAATGAAGACCCGCCTTAAAACTGCAGGTCAAGGATGAAGCATTCTTTTTTCAGAAATGTTCTTTATTTTGTAAATTAGCCTCAATATTATGCCTTCACCAAATAGGATGTTTGCATCAACATTTTCATAATTTCCATGGGTGAGGCTTCCTTACAGGAAGGTTTTAAAGACTGAGTGGGTTCAATCCCTCAGAGCTTTGCAGTGAGCTGTTTATTGACCAAGGAAACCACTGGAAGTTAAAAGAAAACTGGCCTGTTCTGTCAGCTGTAAGTAATTTAGAAATCTGAATCAGTAATGAAAAAAAAAAAAAAGACATGAAAAGCATGTAGGAAATAAAAGTTCTCATTTTTTACAGCGATTTTATATATGACTATACTAAGTCATCAATTGGGGCTCTGGTGATGCAGTGGTTAAGTGTTTGGCTGCTAAACGAAAGGTGGACAGTTTGAATCCACCAGCTGCTCCTTGGAAACCCTATGGGGCAGTTCTAGTCTGTCTTATGGGGTTGCTATGAGTTGGAATTAGCTCCATGGCAATGGATTTAAGCCATCAATTATGTAAAAAAAAAAAAAAAATAGATTTGTTGATAACTTGGTAAAAGTCTACTTGTAATACTCTAAAAATATCTGAAATAAAGCAATTGATTTCATAAAAAACTGTGCAAGAGTTCCTGATTTTTATAAGAGAAAGATTAAATGTTAGTCATTGTGTTGTAAAACTATGGCAAACTACGGTCCAAAGGCTAAATCCAGCCCACTGTTATTTTTGTAAATAAAGTTTTATTGCAACATAGCCACACCCATTTGTTTACTTCTGTCTGTGGCCGCTTGTGAGCCAGAGTAATGGCAAAATTGAATAGGTATGACAGATACTGTCTGGTTGCAAAGCCAAAAACATTTACTACTTGACCTTTTATAAAAAATGTTTACAAGCCCCTGGGTTAAATCATTTGAATTTTACTTATTGGTGGCCACTTAAGTTATGATAAATAGTAGCAGGTTTAAATGCATATGAATCCTTAAAGAGCAGAACAAGCTCTGCAGGCTTTGATGAATTGATGATTTAGGTTTTCTTCAAAGTCCAAAACTGATTTTATAAAATTATAAAAAATATTTTTTATCATTGCTTTTATTTGAATGACATTAGTTCTGAACTGAGCAGCCTTATTGTAAGATAGATCCTCAGCAAATTCAGTTCCTTTTCATAGTCTAAGGTGTTGAGTTGCAATTTTTAGGCAGTTTTTTCATAGAGTATAGTTGTTTACAATTGACTAACCCTAGGGTAATACTTAAATATTCCAATAATGCACAGCTTTGGGGTTACTAACAAGCCTACTTAGGGGGGAAAAAAAATAGAAACGACAAAAACAAGCAAGGGCATATAAAAGAAGCTTTCTCTCCAGGAAAGGTCTTGAACTTCATAAGCCTTATGGACGAAGGTAAGACGGAATCAATAGAAAAATAAGGGTAATGATAGTCGAGATCTAAATATATATAAATAATAATTATGTTCATAGTATTTTTTAATCAATTTTTTCTACTCCACGTTGACATCAAGTATCATGAACATCTGAATAGGAAAGTTAGTTAAAAAATAATCGTCAAGCATTCACAGTGTATGCCGATCCATGTTTCTATTGTATTATGTATTTCTAATCTTTACAGAAGCAGACTGCCACATCTTTCTCCTGCATAGCAGCTGGTGGGTTTCAACCACCAAGCTTTCGGTTAGCAGCCAAGTGCTTAGCGGTGCCACCAGAGATCCTAGAAAGTGAATAAAACAAGCATTTTGGGGAGAATGTGTGATGATCAAAGTGTTCTCTAAAAAAATCAGGACTGTTTAGCATACATTTTACAGATGTTAGACAGAGGAGGTTAAAAATGTCTTTTCTGAAGAAACAACCCACAACGTGCATCTAACGTCTCTAAAACGCCGTATCAGCTGCTTAGAAATTTGAGAGGCCGGAGGTGTGAATAACTGCTTTTTATTTAATAAATTGTCATTACTTTTTTTAAAAAAGAATCCACGGTGAAATTTGCTCCTGCCTTCCCTTGCCTTCTCACTTCCAGGCACAATTGCCGTGTACACAGGACGTGTCTTCTCCTCCCCCACTCCCCAATTATCTGCCTGACTTGGAAATTCTACCAGAGACAATAAAGAAAAAGATAACCAAAAACCTAAGTTGTGTTTCAAAACTAAATAATGAGGCAGTTAACTCCACAGGGACATTCAGGTCGCCTTTGTTTTCCCTTCTGTATTATGTATGTAATCTCTACTGGCTCTTGTTGGCGTAGAATTTTCTATAATCTTTCCTGCTTCAATATTTAAGGATTCTGAAAATGTATTATTTTCTTGTAACAAATAAGCATTTTTAAAGGTCTGTGGCTTCTGCCCACAGTCTGTATATAGCAAGGAGCAGATGGAATTTTCACTCTGATAACTGTGAAGAACTGTTCTTCACATATAAAATGGCAGTACAGATGAAAAATCCCTTCCCAGATACGTTTCCACCATGGCTGGAGGTATAACACCAACAACTCTCTATCCTTTACTTGCCCACTACTTAGAGGTTCTAACTAGCATGCCATGTAAAATTCAGGAAGGGGGTGTTCTCTTTCATTAGTGTATAAGCCTATGAACCCGGTATTACATTCTCTGGATAATTAATTATTCATCTGTGCATTCATCAAAGTAAAAAAAAAAATCCAACAGTGCATCCTTCCCTTTATGGCAGTGTTTCATTGACAAAGAATCCAGAGGAATGCAGAGGTGCAGGACACAAAATAACATCTATGTATTTGGCAGCACTAACATGTACTATTTCAAAATGAATACTGAACTATATTTGAGGCAATTTGAGTTGCTTCCTTCACCTGGAAAGCCGAATTTCAGGCTTGTCAGTGTTTAGCAGTATGGAAGAATGTTGAGAAGCATGAGCTCTGGAGATACTATTATTGAAAGGTTTAAATAAGAGAATGCATTTAAATACTTAGCACAGTGCCTGCCTGCTATTGCCCATTTGATTCCGACTCATAGCAACTCTGTAATACAGGGTAGAACTGTCCCATAGGGTTTCCAAAGCTGTAAACTTTTATGAAAGAAAACTGCTGCATCTTTCTCCCCTGGTTGGTGGGTTAGAACTGCCCACCTTTTGATTAGCAGCTGAACGCTTAACCACTGCTCCTAGCACAGTGCCTGGGACCTAGTGAATGCTCAATTAATAATTACAAAAACCCAGTTGCCGTCCAGTCAGTTCTGAATCATGGTGACCTTATGTGTGTCAGAGTAGAACTGTGCTCCATAGCATTTTCAGTGACTGATTTTTCAGAAGTAGATCCCCAGGCGTCTCTGGGCGGGCTCCAACCTCCAACCTTCAGGTTAGCAGTTTAGCATGTTAGCTATTTGCACCACCAAGGGACTCCAGTCAACAATTAGCTGCTATTATTATTCCTACTACTTTTGCTACTTGTAATAGATAATGAGTTCAGTTTTGTGGGCATAATATTAGATCCAAAATATTACCTTTTTTCTCCAACTATGCTATGATGTTTGGAATTAGACATTTTCAGTATATCTGCTTGATCCCAGTTAATGCCTCATGACCAGATGCACTTCATCTCTTATCTTTTATGGTGATAAGCTATATATCTTTGTTTGGAATTAAAGGGATTGAAACATCATATTTCAGGAAATACTGAGAAGTGAGTATAGAGGTTGACATTAATTAATTATTTGGAGCCCTAGTGGTGTAGTGGTAAAGAGGTAGGCTGCTAACCAAAAGTTCAGCAGTTCGAATCCACAGGTTGCTCCTTGGAAACCCTATGGGGCAGTTCTACACTATGTATCTTTGTTTGGGATTAGAGAAATTGAAATATCATATTTCAGGAAATATTAAGAAGTGAGCATAGAGATTAACATTAATTGAACTGATTATTTACCAGCTCATGCGTAGGCAAAGACATTAGACTCACTATGCACAGTTACCCCTCAAGAAGGGAGTTTCTAGTCACAGACACTAGCTAGTTATTAAATACAGCTTAGTGTAGCAAGTATGAATCTCAGTCTATAAACAAAAATTTGCAAAAATATGACTTTACAGTTTAGTTTCTAATTTGAAGTCCTAATACATAAGGTTAATAATAGCTAAATCGCAGTCTGTCTGGGTTCCCATTTTCAAGGGGTTGTATCTCATTTCCAGGGGGTTAAGTAGGGTCAAGTAATTGCTGGAGGCAAGGGACACGTGGACCATATGCTTACACAGGTCTGCAGAGGCTGTCATGATCCAGTCGTATTCTAGCGCTGCAAAAGCTACAGACCACAGTTCTCTTTCATAATGTTCCCTGATTCTCGCTGCCCGGCTGGTCAGGAACTGGAGCCCTCTCCATGGATTCCGTGCAATGCTCTAGGATACTTAACAGATTTGAGTGTTTGAGACATAAAAGCCAGACTCATTATTTTCATTTTTGTTTTTCAACCTATTGCATACCTTCCTTTTGAAGGAATCTGGCACCTGGCTGGTTTGTTTATGTTTTTTTAAGTGTGAGGGAACAAAAGAGAAAATATGAACACAGCACATAAAGGCGAAAAGGTTAACGTTTTATATATTGTCTCTACACAGAAGTTAGTGCAAAATAACCCCCACCCCCACATTTCCAGACCCTTCTCTTATCTGTGTTAGGAGTTAAGAGCTTGAAGATCCACATCAGGAATATTGTCATACACGGAGGGGTTGCCTTTATGAGGAGGAGACCCAGCCTGTATTCACTAGGATACAGCCCTGGGACCATGCTCACGTTCTCTTCATAGTTATGCAAACCATTCTCTTATGCACAAGTTTCAAATGAAGACGAGAAACACGGTAGAGAGGAACCCAAATGTTCAAGTTCAGAAGGCAGTATTTCCATGGATCGAGCTTATGCCCTGAATATTTTCTAAGTAATTTGTTATTTGATTGTTTGTTTGCTATGGTTTAGCAAACAGGAGCAGTTGAGACCAAGACAAACAGGTCCATTGCTTTGTCAAGTACCAACTTTGCCTAAAAATTTGAAATCATTATATAGACTGGGCATGGGGGGCATTCAGCATGAGATGTAATCTTTTTAGACTGCTCTTAATGACCAGTATATAAGGTGGCCTCACATAAAGTTAAATCGTATAAATAAAGCAATGAATATTAGTAACAGGTCCTGGGGAATTTTGCTGTTCTTCTCTAGAGACTTTAAAACATCTTTAAATAGTCGTATTCAATTTCAGGCTGGAAAACTTTTGATAAACATTCTGATTCCAGCAGGTGTCATAAAGATCCTTGAAGTAGGGAATTTAGAAGAGCATGGGAAGGGAGTTAGAAGGCAATGAATCTTCTGCTCCATTCCCCTCAACTTCAAATTTGTTTTTCATAAGGGATGAGTCATTGGCTGACATGAAGGAACCAGTGGGTCTAATATCTACCCACCTTCCCATACACATATGCCAGACACACCTGCAGATGCCATAACCACCATTTCCCATATGTCAGATGAGATAGAAGAGCTCATGCACACCTGTCACATCTCAAACTCCCAGCCCCTGTTCTCATCTGAGTTGAAGGCATAACATTAAAACACTGTCACTCATCTTCCCCTTGCCCAAATAATCATGCTCCTTTATCAGATTAGACTGATTTCATTTGCTGACTTTCTACTTGCCAAATTGCATTCCTGGTTTTTATCCTATAACACAGATCACTTGGAACATATGAGACTGTTCAACTGACTTTTAGCAGAATTTGTTTAGTAGAAGTTTTGAAATATCTATATAGAATATACTATACTATTTTTGACCTCTGATTAAGTAAAGGAAATAATGCCTATATTGGTTTACTCCTATTTATCTCATCCCAAGTCTTGACATATCTGCTCTGTACCTCTGTTTTTTAAAAATATTTCAGAAAGAGGAGGTTTAATAAAATATGAAATGAGTTTCTCAATGACACACATCCTTGTCCTAGGCTGTGAAGCTTGCTGTTCTAAATTGTTTCAGAGTGTTGTATCATTAGAGTTGTTCTATATTTTGTACCATTACAGTAGCACTTTAGAGTAGTTCTATGTGTTTTCTACTTGATCTTCACATGGAGAAATATAAGGTGATGTGTAATTTCTTTCTTTTATGAATAACTCAGATTGATTCAGACTCTTTCCTGAAAAAGTTAAGCAAGTGTCTTATGGTACTTTTGAGAGTGGTTCCTTGATGGAAATAAATTCAGAAACTGCAATTAATGCAACAACCCAGTTTAAATGTGATTCAGAGGTAGATTTTGAGTTAGATGTGATTCAGAGGTAGATTTTGACAGCCCAGGTACAGTGACAGTTGAGCTTTAGCTTTTACAAAATCACGTTCTCCTCTGAGAATTATGTCACTATTTAGTTTGATTTTCCTTTTGTTTCAACTATCATGTAGGAATTTGCAGTTAAGAGAAAAGATCACTCAAACGTCTAAAGAAAAATGAGCAAAACACTATTATTTATTTTACTTACTTTTATTGCTCATATTTTTAGACAGTTTCTTAAACAAAACGGGCTGTGTGTGATCATATTTATTTGCACTTAGATGAAAGCATAAGCACCAAAGTAGCCTACAGTAAATAATGAAGATGGTCATCATAAATGGCTAAAATAAAAACCTTGAGTTCTATACAGAAATCATCTATAAATAGTAAATTCATTGTCTTCACAAGAAAACAAAGGACCTTCACTTCCACCTAGGATGTAGTTAGCTGGGAAAAAAAAAAAAATCAATCCCACTCCACAATATGTAAAGAACTGAAATATATAAAACAAGCTTAAAATTCAATAACAAGACAAAAAACCCGATTAAAAAATCAGCAAAATATTTTAACAGACACCAAAGAAGAGATAGGGGTGGCAAATAAGCATACAGAAGAATACTCAAAATCATAAGTCATTAGGGAAATACAGATTAAAAACACAGTGAGATAACACCGCCTAGCGATTAGGTCTGCAATAAAAAACAAAACATACAATCTCAAATTCTGGCAAGGATGCAGAACAATTGGAACTGTCATGCATTGCTGGTGGAAATGCAAACTGGAAGAGTGACTTTGGAAAGCAGTTTGCCAGTTGCTTATAAAGTCAAACATAGCCTTACCATAAAAAAAAAACAAAAAAACTTGCCATCAATTCCGAGTTACAGCGACCCTATAGGACAGAGAACTGCCCCACAGAGTTTCCAAGGAGCACCTGGTGGATTCAAACTGCCAACTGCTTGGTTAGCAGCCATAGCACTTAACCACTACACCACCAGGGTTTCCACCCTTACCATAGGGAACAAACAATCCCACTCCTAGGTAATTGCCCAAGTGAAAAGAAGACATATGTCCATACAAAAACGTGCAGGGAAATCTTTATAGAAACTTGTTCATAATTATCAAGAGCTGTAAACAACCAAAATGTCCATCAGCTGATTAAGGGATAAACATATGGTGGTACATTCACGCAATGGTCTACTACACAGCAACAAAATGAGTGAACTACTGATGTAAGTGACAACATGGATGAATTTCAAAAGCATTACGCTAAATGAAAGAACCAGACAAAAGGGTTATGTACTTTATGATTCCATTTGTTTGATATTCTAGAAAAGGCGAAACTACGGGGATAGAAATTTGATCAGTGTTCTCCAGGGTGGGGATTGGGAGGAGGTTGACCGTGTAAAGAGACATAAGCAAACTTTTTGAGATGATGGGTATATGCTATTCCTCGATTGCAGTGTTAGCTACATGACTGTATAATTTTGCCAAAACGTATAGAACTGTACACCTTTTTAAAGGAGCCCTCGTGGCCCAGTGGTTACACGTGCAGCTGCTAACTGAAATGTTGGCGGTTCAAAACCACCATCTGCTCCATGGAAGAAAAAGATCTGGCCATCTGCTTCCATAAAGATTACAGCCTAGGAAACTCTATGGGGCAACTCTCCTATAGGGTCACTATGAGTTGGAATTGACTGGACAACACACAACAACAATAACAGATCTTTTTAGGGTAGAGTTTACTGTATTTAGATTATACCTCAATAATAAATCAAAGACAAAAGTAGGTTGACGGGGGAGTAGTAATCCTTTTTGTCTGCACCAGGAAAGATGATTCTAACATTTAATAAGCTGGGTGATTTTGCTCAGCAAATTACTGGTGGTAAGTTATCTTGTCTAAGAACTCAGTGGTTGCAAATTGGTACTTGAGTGCAGCTATTCAATTCATTCTAGATTTTTTTTTTTTTATCCTGTGAAGTCCATAGGGGTTTAGTATTAATGACGTCAACTGTCAGGTATTAAGAGACATGAATGAGTAAGAGATTCTTCAATTTTTAGAGACCAGTTTGATCATAAGCCCTGGCCCCCTTACTCTGGTGTTGTGAGGGATAAGGGGGTGCAGGAGGCAGAGGATGCATAATCACAAAGTTGATAGGAAAATGAATCCTATTGTAATTTTATTTTGAGCATCAAATACTGGTGAAGTATCTAAACCCACATTTAAATGGGAAAGTAAGTTGTACCAATTAAATCAATCTGAATGTGTGTTTTTTTGTTTTTGTTTTTAGAGAATGCTTACTCTGATATTTTATAGATACAGAATGGACTTGATGATGTGCCGTTTCACCAACTTCTAATTTTTCAACTAATTTCTAAGTTTAGGTGTTTTGACAGCCAAGTTGAAATTGATTAAATTTAACCAACAGATTGACAGAAACAGATATCATGTGGCATGATGACATGTATTATAAAATTAAAAACAGCTAATTATTTCATTTTTAGTTTTATTTTACTTTTGGTTTAAGCAATGAGAGAGTTCATGAAAATCCAGGCAACACTGTATTTGTGAATACCTCTTTTAAAGGCATCATTTGCTCTCCAAGGAGCCCTGGTGGCATAGTGGTTAAGCGCTCAGCTGCTAACGGAAAGATCAGTGGTTTGAACCCACCAGCCACTACTAAGGAGAAAGATGTGGTAGTCTGTTTCCGTAAAGATTACAATCTTGGAAACCCTATGGGGCAGTTCTACTCTGTCCTGTAGGGTCACTATGAATCAGAATCAACTTAAGGCAATGGAGTTTTTTATTCTCTCTCCAGCCTTGCATCTGTCCTTCTGATGGAAAACAAAAGGACTGTGCAGAATTTGGGCAGCTTGTTAGATTATTTTAAATGTTTATTTTCACCAATATCCAAATGTGTGAATGTAAAAACGTTAATGTTTTAGAAAACAGTTTGCCTTTGTTCTTTTATAGCATGCATGCATTTTTATATCAATCTGTTCCAGAATGAAGCATATTTTACCCAGAAATGGTATATTTCGAAGACTAAGTTTTGGTAAATGCCCATATCTTTATAATGTCCTGTTAAGACTGTATCTTTAAATTCAAAAACTTGTAAAATGGCTGTTTTTTTTTTTTTTTTTCCAACTACTGGGTATGTATCCTTATTAAAGTAAGAAAGCAGAATGCATCACATATTTTGAAGTAAGAATTATTTTATCTTTGCCTTTTGAAGAAAATGCACAGTGCTTGAGGATGCATAACTGAAATCACTTCTGTAACAATTGAAATTCTCAATTATACTGTTGATTCTACATGCAAGTATATATATTAAAGCCTATTTCTTTCCTTTTGGCTTTTATTTGTTTGTAAGACCACAGGTACTTTAGATAATATTTAGCTGTTTTGGTTATTAAGTTTTATTGACTAAAATTTGTTCATCAAAGCAAAATTATAAAGAACTTTTAAAAGTTAGCCCTGGAGATGTAGTAAATTTTCAGGCGTTTCCCATTCAACATTCAAATAGAAAATCTGTTCGCTTTTAAATAAAAAAAAAAAGAGAGAGAGAGACAGAAAGAGGAAAAATGGAATGCAGCTTCCAATGGAAACAGGCTTTCTACGAAGAAAATATACTGATTTTATCATGGTCTTATGAACACGTCAAGCTGTAATTAGGTATTTGCTGAACAGCTTTCATAGGATGATTTTGCAGGCCTTTGGATCACAGAGACCATAACCTTCCTAATAGTATCCAGGCCTGCATTTAACACCTGCTTCTGAATCCAAAGCAAACTAAACCCTGAAGGCCTGGAACATATAGCTGAAATTCTATTGCCATGTATAGTGTTATTAATTCAATACTAGCAGAAGATTTTCACGTTTGATTTGCATCTTGCATTGGTTGTGTTAATTGGTACACCATAATAACCCCTGATGATTGCTCCTCTGTCACCTGGTTTTATAGCTTGCTTACTTAGTAAAACTCTTCCCTATATTTCCAATCTCCACTCATGCCAATGGCACTCATGTAGATCAGTCAGCAGAGCTCAATGACTTACCTAGATTTTATTATTCATTTCACACATCTCTGCTTAGTATATATTGCATGTTTTAGCCAATATGCTACATTCCCTGGAGAGGGTCACTTTCTCCCCTCCATGGGGAAACAGAAATTCTCCACTTTGGGGGATTATTATGAGGGTCCAATGAGGATTTTAATAACATTGTTCCACAAACTATACATGCCTAAAAAATCCAAAGCATTTTAACTCTCAGTCATTTTTTGGATGAAAAGAGATATGACCATGATTTCACATCTCAGACTAGATATGGACATTCTTTCTCTAGTTCCCAGCAGAAATAGATTCAGAGTGAACCACTCCAGGAAAATTGCTTTGTTTTGATCTATCACTCCCAATACCGATATGAATTATGTCCTTGGCAGCGTAGGCTGAACAATGCATGAGCTTCAAGGATGCCTAATGCCATTAGCTCAGGTTTAGGTAGAGAGTTCTTTAACTCCTTTTCCCTGAACATTGCTGTGTTCGCACTTAGCCTATTAAAGGAAATAGTAGAAAGTCCTAGACCATATTACCTAACCAATTACGAAGGAGAAAGGATCCAAAGGGGTAAGTAAGGAGGAAGAAGGAGGAGAGACAGAGAAACTTTTAAACATTTTGCTCCGTCTAGTTCAATATATATATATATATATGGAATCCTGGTGGCACAATGGTTAAGTGCTACTCCTGTTAACCAAAAAGTCGGCAGCTCAAATCCACCAGCCGCTTCTTGGAAACCCTATGGGGCAGTTCTTCTCTGTCCTGTAGAGTCACTATGTGTTGGAATTGACTCGATGGCAACGTGTTTATATATATATTTACATATATATATATATAAAATGGGCT
This sequence comes from Trichechus manatus latirostris, assembly GCF_000243295.1. Taxonomy (NCBI): domain Eukaryota; kingdom Metazoa; phylum Chordata; class Mammalia; order Sirenia; family Trichechidae; genus Trichechus; species Trichechus manatus. The sequence goes on from NW_004443980.1 coordinate 17,196,438, forward strand.
ACCAGAATACCAAAAAAGTCTGCGCTACTTGAAAATAAGGATGGCAAGAATTCGTCTCACGTACTTTGGATGTGTTATTGTGAGGCAGGCGTCCCTGAAGAAAGACATCATGCTTGGTAAAAGTAGAGGGTCAGCGAAAAAGAGGAAGACCCTCAACGAGATGGATTGACAAGGTGGCTGCAACAATGGACTCAAACACAGCGACGATCGTGAGGATGGCGTAGGACTGGACAGGGTTTTGTTCTGTCGTACATAGTGTCGCTATGAGTGGGAACCGACTTAACCGCACCTAACAACAGTAACATATATATTATTATAAAGCTGGAAGTGAGTATAAAAGATTCTCAAGGGGAGGGATGGAGGGATGTAAGTATGTCAGCTCTAAGGTTTAAAAGCTCTTCTTATGAAATTTTTATATCTCCAGTGTTTAAGAGCTATGGCTGCTAACCAAAAGGTCAGCAGTTCGAATATACCAGCCACTCCTTGGAAACCTTATGGGGCAGTTCTGCTCTGTCCTACAGGGTCCTACAGGGTCGCTGTGAGTCGGTATCAGCTTGATGACAGTGTTTTGTTTTGTTTTTTTTAAATCCCCCTCTGATCTATTCTTATTGAGGAACATAGACGTAGAAAATTAGCTCATCCAGAGAAAGAACCATGCCAAACCTCTTTGAAAACCTTACATTCTTCATTACAGAATCTTTAAAGTCAAAATGAGCTGAAGAGCATCAATATGATCTCATAAAAATGAGATTATATCCTGATTTTATTTAAAAAGAGACAATATTGATGAAAATCTGAACATTTCACCTAATCTACAGTCACCAAACATGTAGTCCAGCTGGTTAGTATGCAGGGCAAAAAGGAGAAAGTCTTCAAAGAAATTAGACATGGAAGAAAATATAATTGATGACTTATGACTGCAGAGAGCCAGTGTTGTGCAATGTTTAAGACCTCAGGCTCTAAAGCCAACATACTTAAATTCCAGCTCAACTATTGGCTAGCTGTCTGACAATGGACAAGTTTATTAACTTCCCCAAATCTCAGTTTCCTCACCTGTCAAATGGAATATAAGTGGTTCTTACCCCAACAGAAAAATGAATTGAAATGGTGAATGTAAAGAACTTAGAACAACACTTAGCTGAAACATGCATATATATATGTATTAGCTTTCTTTAAGTTAGTTCATATGGAACTAGGACTATATTTTAGCAAATAATTAATGTGTATTTTTTTCAAACATATATGTCATTTGTAAATTATTCTTAGAAGGCATTTCTAATGCACATGTTGAATGTCTTAGCAGCAACTCAGTGAGTTGTCTGGAATAAATGATTGTTGAGAAATAACCATGCACTATGAGAATGAAAAAGGTATGCAACTATTTCGTTGAGTTGTTAACTATTTTGATAGAAAACATCCATCTTAGAAAGCTGGCATAATATACGTATGTTAGTTATGAGTCAGTCAATGCTTACTGAGTTCCTAAAAGGTGTAGAACACTTTTCTCAATGGAATGAAAAATGATAAAATGTGTTAAAGGCACTAGTCCTTGAAAAACAGTTTATCATCATTTGGGGAAGATATGATAGTAATTTTTGATTTTCCAGGCTGACTGCTCAACTTTTCTTCAAAATCCGTTTGATGACAATGAACACATTATCTCTCAGACCGATATAAACAGCTAGTAATGTAGTTGAGTAATTAAGAGCAGGCTCTGGAAATAAAATGCCGGGATCTGAATCCTGGTTCCACAACTTACTAGCTATGTGAATTTGGCCTCTATTTCCATATCTGTTAAATGGGGATAAAAATAATACTCACAGAGTTAAAAAGGATTGAAGAGACAATCTTTGTTAAGGGGTTAGCATGGTGTCTGGCATGTTATAAATGCCAGAATATTAACTTAGCTGACTTGTTACTATAAGGTTTCTAGTTTCATGCCTTGGCAGAGCTTCATGAGTAATTGAAATGGTGCTTCTAACTTCTGCTAATTTAGATTAAATAAAGATCCAGGTTTAGTCAATAGTGTGCTTAATTAAGAAGACCAGATAAGAGTATCAATAAGCACTTGAAAGAAGCCTTGATATGGATAAACTTAGGATAGCTAATGTGGCCCGTGGGTAAATGACTAAGCATGTGCTGGGCTATTTTAGAAGATTATCTCCAGATTTCACTTTCTCTTTGATCTCTAAAGTACTCAAGTAATCGTATCTTCCTATAGGCTTTTATCAGGTCATGGATGGTGCCAATCATTAAGGCATTCAGCTGCTACAAAATGTTGGAGGTTTGAGTCCACCCAGAGGTACCTAGGAAGAAAGGCCTGGTGATCTGATTCCCCAAAATCAGCCATTGAAAACTCTACGGAGAAAAAGTCTACTCTGACACACATGAGGTTGCCACGAGTCAAAATCAACTCAGTGGCAATTGGTTTTTTACAAGCTTTTACAACTACTTTGTTCTATTCTAAACAACTGGAGCCCCATTTATGAATGTACCAAAAAGCTCATCTGCAAATCAATCGTTTGGAATGCAGAAAAACATTTTCCAATAGAAACAATGTTGTGAATTGTGAACAATGTTCTCAGTCAGGCCTAGTGCGTACAATTTTAGCTGAAGAGTAGTAGTATGCCAGCTATACTTAATTGCCATTTGTAAAATGCATTTTATGTCTCTATTTAGTATGCCAGAAACATATATACCTGTAGCAGCACTGATTCATTTGGCAGGATAGGAAATGCACAATAGTTATTCCAGGATGCCAATAAATTATTTAACTCCTTTCTGCATAAAATAATCTGACTCCTTACTCTGGAACATTAGCATAAGAGAACATTTGAATTATGGAAGTACATAGTTGGAAGAGACTTTATATTCTTTCTAGTCCACATCCCCAGATATGAACCAAACTTCTTTTTACTTGTCTCCTTGCCACCTTCTCCCCTCTTGGACAGGACTAGAGAAAGAGGCAGCGGAGGGGTATTTCCAGCAGCGGAGTTGGGTGGGTTCTCTTGGAAAGAGCAAGTGTAACCAAGCCAACGAGGCCTTTCCTATGGAAGTCCTCCGCTCTGCCCTCCTAGCTTCCAAAGGCTGCTAAAATTTTAGCTGCTATTTCTGTAACTGCCAGTGACATTTGTCACAGCAGTCCTCTCTCCAGATAGAACACTACACTGCTTCCCATTCAAATCTCTTCCTCCACCGCTCAGAAAATACTGCATTGTTAAAATTCCGTTTGAATGGGTAATTGACTTCACAATCGTTTTCTCTAGGGATCTAAGCATTTCCAGGATGTCAGTATACAATTATGATTAAAATAAATAAATAAAATTTAAAAGTCTATCCCAGAGTTAAAGCTGAAACTTCTCTTCATGGTTATTTTTCATTCCTTTTACTTTGGGAACTTACATATGGCAGAAAACAATGCACACATTTTGTAGGATTGTGCCGTTTTTTTAAACGCTGCATTATATTAAGCATTAAAATGGATTTGGTATCAACATTCTAAGGATTCACGCACTAAACAGAACCAAGGTATCAGCTGTCATTACTGTGTCATGGAGCTTCACCCCTAAAAATATCTTGCACAAAAGTGAAGGAGACATTTGCAGACAGCTTTGTCATTTAGACATCGTCTCATTGTATGACAAAGCTGCAGACAGCTTTGTCATTTAGACATCCTCTCCTGGAGCCTAGCTGCTCTGCTTATTATAAAATGATTTCCCAAATTTAGGAAGACTCGAATTCTCCAATTAAATGTTAAACATCTGGGGGATGCAAGAGCTTTGGTGTTTAACTTCTCTATGTAGAGCTTTTTGATCTTGTGACTTCCTCTTGTCTTTCTGCTTTGAAATACTTGTTTTTGCACATGGGCTTCATATTGTTTATTGGCAACAAAAGCATCTTAGTGCCAAATGTGTAATACGTTACTCAGTGCACCTTAGCTTTCACAAACTAAAGAATCAATGCGGCTGCAGAGTTTCATCTTTGGCTTGCTGCGTTCAACAGAAATAACGCACATAAAAATGATATTACATAATGGCACTGCTTCTTCCGTTTTGGCAATGGCTGGTAATATCCTGGATAAAGTGAGGTGATTGATAACCTTGATTATCCCATAACTTCCTACCTCTCTCCCCAAACTCACCAAGTTACGTGGCAGGTGGCGATGAGCACCCCCGTTGGGTCCTTATTTCTCTCCTCCCTGTATCTAGCTTCCTATGCTTTTCCATAGCAGCCCCACAGCATGTCTCCTTCTGCACGCAGAGAGCTTTACCTTCATATTTCTAAATAAGATGATAAAGGGTAAGCAATTAGAATATGGTCTGAACAGGGCTTTCTCAAAATATTATTCTTTATCTCCATTTCACTTCAATTTCGCTTTCCTCTCTTGTTCTAAATAATAGTACATCCTTTGTTCTCTCCTGTCCAGATAAGACAACACAGAACAACAAATAAAAATGATCAGATATATAACACTTGTTTTAACCCTGCTTCCCTCCACTACAATGAGGAAGTAAGAGAGTGGAGAAGGAAGAGGAGAGGACTTGGAAGCTGAAGGTAGAGAGGAAAAACCGATGAAGGGATGTCTAAAGAGGATTTTAGAGACGTGAGTTCCTGGTGGAACTAACCTGGTAGAGTGGATTTTTATTTGAGGCATGAAGACAAGTGCTGAGTTTTGCCGCCAGATTGATGCAGGGCAAGAGAAGGGCTACCCCTGAAGCCAAATCACCTTTGGATGAAGTCAGAAATGTAATCCAGTAACATGTCCCTGAAATACTTCTGCTAGTTGTCATCCCCCCTCTCAAGGTCACTACCATCTCTCAGAGAACTCAGGCTTGAGATTCCAATTATCTTCACACAGAATCAGTGACCAGGTTTTGCTGGTGATCTATTCTCTCTCTTTCTCTGCCTCTCTCTGTCATCTCTGTCTTCATTCCTACTACCATTTAGAGAAGACTTAAAATTCACCAGTGTTCTGTGAGCATGGCCTCCGCCCCAGCCTAAATTTACCTCTATTCCTTCCTTTCTAATCCACCACAATTTTCTGAAACACACTGCTTGGATGGCACTCCCCCAGTCAAGCACCCTGGGAGTGGGAAGAGTTCGCTGCCCTCTGCTTATGATTTTAAATGTAGTATCATCAGCCTGTCAATCAAAGATTAAGATATTGTCAACCTTTTTAACCATTTAGCCAGCTGTTCTTCAGTAATGATCTTTTACTACTAGAAAACTGAGCATTTTCCCTCACTGGGTATGGTTAAAGACGCTTCTGTATCACACTGATTTACCAAAGGTGACATTTCAAGAAGCATAATTGTTGGAATAAATTCCTTTCCATGCGTGGACAGACGTTCTCTCTCCATGTAATGTCGTTTGTATCCTCTACACATTAACTAGCCAGCTGAGTGTTAGCACACCTGCATTAACGCCATTTCTTACCTAATTACAGAAATAAAAATAGGTTACACATTCCATTGGCTCCTTCTTCCCCCAAACTGCCCTTTGAAGCCACGGTTCTCAAAATGTGTTCCCTATATGCAGCATAAGCATCACATGGGAAACTGAAAAATGCAATGTCTCAGGCCCCGCTCCAAATCTAGAATCAGAAACTCAAGGGGTGGGTCCTGGAAGTCTGTGGTTTAACAAGTTATCCGGGTGATTCTGATGTATGCTAAAGTTTGAGACCCATGACTCTATAATACCTACCCATTCTGAACTCATTTTTCAAAATGAAGTGAGATTTGGTATAATGAAAATGAAATACTTTATCGGTCACGCCTTCTACATAAAAATAGTGAGAGTAAGTTACAGTTCTGAGTCTCTATGGGTAATTTCACTATCTGAAATTTCTGGAAAATACCCCATTTGATTAAGGCTTTCAAACCAATCAACCAACCAATCAATCTAACAATTATATATTACTATTCTCTTCCATAAGAGCTTGAGTGGATCAAATGGTTTACATTACAATCCACTGCTAATCGATAAGTTTGCAGTTTGAACACACCTAGCAACTCTGTGGAAGAAAAGGCCTGGTGATCTGCTTCAGTAAAAATTGTGGCCAAGAAAACCCTATGGAGCAGTTCTACTCTGTAACACATGGGGTTTCCATGAGTCAGGGGCCATCTTGATGGCAGCTAAAACAGCAACATTCTCTTCCAGATGCAGTTCCAAGAGTTATATTAATTCATTCGATTCTCCAAACAACCTTAAGAGGTATTATTAACTCCCATTTTACAGATGAGGAAAGCAAGGTTCAGGAAGTTGAAGTAACTCATCCAAAATCACAAAGCTAATTATGACAAAGCAGAGATTTTTGCCCAGAAAGTCTAGATCTAGAATCCATGCTTTGAACCACTACTTTATATTGCCTATTAAAGAAATATCATCTTATCCCTCTTAGAATTATTTTTTAAAATCAATTGTGTCATCATAATCAGAATTATTGAACATTTTTTAGAATTTGAAGGGTTTTCTGCATTGTGTTTTACTTAATCTTTATTTACTTCCAATCAGTAACAAATAACTTGCGGTTTAACGACAGCATATGATCTTTCTCTTTCCATATAGTTATTATAGTGTTTGAGCATATCTGTTTTGGAGTAGAATGCATTTTCCCTTATACTTTTTTTTTTAACTTTTCAGTGTAACTCTACTGATGAGGAGGTTGCGACTGATGTTAAATGCATGTCAGAAGATGTAGATTTTTATTCCATTCAGATGCACTGATAGGAAATAAAGCATTCCAAAGCTTAAGTATAGGGATCACATTATACAGAATTAGTTTACTCACCAGCATTTTATCTTCTAAGGTTAATATACAGAAACTTTTTCTACAATATATTTAATATAACTTAATATCTGTTAAAATACTAATATCTAGTGTATTAGAAATAAATCGCAAAGTATATTATTACACAGATTTAAAGCATAATCTTGTTAGCTACATGTGTTAGCACAAATTGCTTTGCATTATATCAAATATAAATCTGATGCAAATTTATATGAGCAAACACTTCAGTACATTGTCTGGTCCAATTGTCTAGAATTTAGGTATGTATTGTGAAGATTTAAAAAATGCGAGTAGAGGTTACTTTTCTTACTTAGTAAACATTACAATTAGAATTTTTTTGGAAGTCTCCCCTCCATCAACACACTTTTATTTTAACATCATCCTAAAAACAATTGGCATTTCCTTCCACATTGTCCAATACAAAGACATTTGAAAATACAATTCAGTAACTCAGAAGTGCTCTAAAGGTAAACTGCTTTTGGGGTATACAATCACCATTTGACTTAATGTTGACTGTTTAATCATATTATAAACTTCTCCAACAGGCCTGCATAATTGCCTCCTTTAGCAGAAAAGGGTGAACAGCTTACCTTGCAACTCCCGTTCTTAAAGAAGACCATTACATTCCTGAAAACATCAAAAGATTTGTCAGCACTTCCATTACCAGCTTCCATTTTCTAGAGCTGATAGCTGTCTATAAAACTTTACTCTGGGCTTAAAATTGACATTTAATATTTGGACCACAGAATAAATGTGGTTATCCCCTGGGAAGTAGGGTGGAGTTCTTTTTCCATAAAATTCAGATTTGGTGAATTGTTATTTCTCAGCATAGAGCGACGCTTGATCATAATCACTGCCATTTATTTGGTACCTACTTGCTGCCAGGCACATTATATACATTGTTTTTAATTCTCTATTGTCAGTCCAATGAAGACAGTGGTATCAGCCGTGATTTGCAGATGAGGAAACTGATGCTCAGAGAAGTGAAGTTATTTCCAGCTCACACAGTTAATCAGTAGGAAACTGAGTTCACATAGTGGTCCAGAGTACCCGGGACTTAATACTGTGGAATTGCTGATCAACCTCACCAGCGCAGATGGGGGTAAGAGGGCAGGACACCAGCGAACAATGAAAAATAGGATCTTTGCAATTCAGCAGCCAACCTATTTCACCTCAGTTGCCACAGGCGACTGTCTCATTTCATAGTCAATTATAGCTCCCATGGATATTTTTGCTGTCTTTCTTGAAGGGAAAAATTATACTAATAAGTCAGGTTTAAAAAGAGACATTCCCCTCATTTGACAGCTTGCCATGTTTCCATAACAAACAACGATTTGATTAGAGAAAATGAGGTTTGGAAATAATCATTTTGATACAAAATATGAACTAATTGGTGTAGGTGTTTTTATTAAGAGAGAAGTTCACAATAGTTAAAATTCACTAACTTAAATAACAGTTGTCTCCCATCTATGTCCTTTATGACTTCTTCAGCAAAAACTCTGTGAAGATTTTTACACAGAGAAAGTTTAGGCATCTGACATCTCGACTAATATGACAGATCACATGGCTCAGCATGTTGGAAAGTCATTTTAACTTACAAATGTGTCTAAAATCGTTCTGTGAGTAAGTACTGAATCGTGTTGATGGTTATGCTAATTATGTGGCATCTTGACTTCGGGGGTGAAAGCAAATTTCAGAGACAAGAAAAATTATATTCCTGTTTTAAAAGGCAGAATAGTGTTAGCCTGATTGAAAACTTGGATTGTTTGTTATTTTTCACTTTTCCAATTATAGCCATCAACATCATCACCATTAAATGTCTACTGGGTGAGTGGTACTGTCAGAATTGTCCTCAGAACAAAGTTAAGGCCCAGTCAAATCTTTTCAGTGCAACCAGTTTGGCCAAGGTCCATCTTCCCATCATTTAGCCTCTCTTTATGACTGATTGTGAGGTGAACAATTGCAATGACTATGTGGAATTTAAAAGTAAACGGCAAGAATAACCAAGTTGCCTATAGCCAAGTCCTTTAAAATTGTCTGCATTTGACTTCAGGTTTGGGCTCTAACCAGTTGCCATTGACTCCTGTTGACTCCTTGTGTGTCAGAGTAGAACTGCTCCATAGGGTTTTCATGTCTGTCACGTTTCAGAAGCAGATCGCTAAGCCTTTCTTCGAAGGTGCCTCTGGGTGGGTTCAAACTGCTAGTAGTTGATTGCTGAACTGTTTGTGCCACCCAGGGACTCCTGGTCCAGGCTCTAGGATGTTCCAACTCCATTATAGAGGCAATGCAGTCAAATATTTCATCAGCGTAGATGTAGGAATAACCAACTTTCAGTTACAGTAAGAAAGAGTGTATGGGAGAAAATCTGATTTTTCAATTTTTGATTGAAAGAATCATTTAAACTGATTAGAAATCATTAAATCATATTAGTGTGAACTTGATTGACTTTTATTCCTGCAAACTGTCTGCAACTCAATCATGACTAACAGAGAATGTGTATAAGACAAAAATTCTGTGAGTTATTTTCAATCCCCAAAACTACATGGTCATACTCACCACAGGGAAGGCGAGACTCAAAAACACAGTACTTTTTTTAAAAGAACAGTGGTTACTGAAAGCAGGAACGCTCCAGTACAGACACTTCGTCAGGAAAGCCCACCAGGTCCTTCTCGCCAAACTGCCACTGGGAATCTTGTGATTCTCCTAGCCACAGCAGTAGACAAAACTGGGTTTCAATTTTTATTCCTCTTTTCCTGAATAAAGACATACTCAAAAATCTAAGTGACCAGCCACCTGTCTCTAGTAAGGCTGTCTCTGACAGGGCTTTGATAATTTCCAAAACCCTGTGGATCATCGGCCTCTTAGGGCGCATGAGTGGGTTGATTAGGAAGCCCTAGGTTGCTGGATTAAAAAATGCCTCTGATCCTGAAATTCATGTCAGGACAACTTGTCTCATGCCATTTGGCTTGTCTCTGTCTGACTTTAGCTGCTGCTTTGCATGCCTTATCAATTCTCCTACTCAGCCAGAATTTCTCCTTGACTACAGAAAACTCATACCTGTTTTTTCATTGCCTTAATCTGGTTTCTCTCTCTGCCTGAAGTGTTAAATCTTTGAGGACTGCCCAATGCAAACAGAGGAGCCAAATTTTAGAACAAGTGCGCATATGTTTCTGTTTCTGACTGGCTTCTTGCCGTTATTGCTGACAAGGCTTTGATTGGCCTCCTGAGGTGTCTGAACCAGAAGGTCTAATTCCTAAATGAGGTCACAGAATAGTCTGACCAGAAGTGGCTATGGTCTCAAAGAGCCACAAAGGGGCGGCAGTGATCCATCTTGGTGACTCAAAAGCTCCAATTCCCTTCTTATTATAGGAGAGGTGGAGCGAAAGCTGAGGGAGGTTACCATGGCATTTAGTATGGCAGAGACTAGCACATTGCTCACCAGATGTATCTTTTTCTTTTTCCTGGACACACACAAGTACACATTTCCCAGCCTCCTTTGCAGGTAGGTGAGGCTATATGACTGAGTTCTAGCCAAAAAAATGTGAACTGAGGTAATTTGCACCATTTCCATGTCTGGCACATAAAATCCTCTTGTACAAAATTCTCCACACTCTCCCCACTCCGCAAGCTTGAGGCAAATAACATGGTGATTATGGAAGCCACAAATTGAAGATGGTAAAGACACAAGACAGAGGAACCTGAATCCCAGAATCGTCATTTGAAAAACAATTTTGAGCCAGTCAGGAAAATCTGCTTCAAACTATGTGAACGAGAACTAAAAGTCTATTGTATAAAAAACAGTAAGATTTTGGGTCTCTTTACACAGCTATCATCACCTAAATTAGTATACCTATTTGTATGTTGAAATGGGGTATTGCCAAAGCAAAACCTAAATTGTATGGCATTGCTTTAGTGGTCAAGGAGAAGGTGACAAGAAAACTGATATTAGCGTCTGAAATGATGGAGTGTCTGTCAAGACATTTAGTAAAACTGTTACTTTGAAAACTTAGAAGGCAGATCAAGTAACTACGGAGCCTGTAGACCTAGGAGTAGTGATTGAAAAGAGTGATTGAAGAGGTGACTTTCACTTTTGCTTTTTGCAAAATATTACAAGAAAAAGATAAACTCAAGAAAGAGTTGGCCATTTTGCAAGCAGAAATTAAATATATACATATATATATATAAAAAATTCAGAATCTGTGCCTCCAAAGGTAGGAAAAACTAACCGCTAATAAACCAAACCCGTTGCCATCGAGTTGATTCCGACTCACAGCAACCCTATAGGACAGAGAAGAAGTGCCAAGTAGGGTTTCCAAAAGCAGCTGGTGGATACAAATTGCTGACCTTTTAGTTAGCAGCTGAGCTCTTAACCACTGTGCCACTAGGCCTGCTAATAGATCCCCTAAAATAAAAGGTTTTAATAAGCCTTCGATACAAGAACCAGATAAAACTTCTCTATTGAACAAAATGAGCCAGACTGTGGCAAAAATCAGATTAAGGATGTGAAATTCTCATCTATTGTTTTACAGCCTAAATTAAGTTGAGAGAGAGCAGGGTATGGAGGCGTGTAGTAAAAAGGTAAGTTTGGCTTAAGAATTATATCTGGGAAAGGACTTTTAGTTTGTTTATTGGTGTATGAAATTGATTGGAAACAAATAAATCAGAAATACTTTTAGACTTTGGGTGAATTGTATTACCAAAGAAATTAATGAGCTAACTCCAAAAATGTGTTTGGCACTTAAAAAAAAAAACAGGTACCCAAAATTGCAGTAAGAAGAAACAGTGTGTGAAAGGTTGGCGTAAACCAATGCCTCTTCAGATGGGGCCACAGAGAAAAACAGTTAATGAAGACCAGGAAGATAGGATTTGTTCAATCACACATTGTCATGGTTTGAATTATGTCCCACCAAAAACGTGTGTATCAATTTGGCTAGGCCATGATTCCTGGTACTGAGTGATTTTCCTGTATGTTGTAAACCTGCCTCTATGATGTTAATGAGGGAGGATGGGTGGCAGTTGTGTTAGTAAGGCAGGACCTGATCTACAAGATTGGATTGTGTCCTGAGGCAATCTCCTGAGATATAAAAGACAGAAGTGAGCAGTGAGACAGGAGGACCTCATACCATCAAGAAAGCAGTGCTGGGAGCAGAGCACGTCCTTTGGACCCGGGTCCCTGTGCCAAGAAGCTCCCAGTCTGGGGGAACACTGATGAGAAGGCCGAGAGAGAAAGCCTTCCCCTGGAGCTGACACCTTGAATTTGGACTTGTAGCCTACTTTACTGTAAGGAAATAAACTTCTCTTTGTTAAAACCATCCACTTGTGGTATTTCTGTTACGGCAGCACTAGATGACTAAGACACACATATATGATTGAACAAACATTGAAAAACAAAATGAACAAGATAAAGCACGAGTGGAAGAAAGAAAAAGAGAGAGGGAGAGGAACAGGGATTGTGCAGTTAGATGATCCCATACTCTGTGAGAAAGAATGAACGAAAACTTGCCAGTTCTATGGAAACCGAAAACAAAGCAGAGGCAAAACAATGGAGGCTTTGGTCAAAATATATTTCTGACACTCAGTCTGTACAACATGCTAAGGCCCTAGCATTTTATGAAAATAGGATGGCAGAACTATTGCACATCACTTGAATTTTAAAATATCTTTTGATGATTTACTCTATGCAAAGGAATCAAAAGCTTCATTAAAAAGTACAGAATATAATATTATGCATTTTTTTCTCCCAATATCCTTATGTTTAGAAAGATCATTGAAAAGGGAAAGAAAAGAGGGAGAGAGAAAATAACTATGATAGGATTTTATTTCCCCATGGTCAAGTTGATTTGGCAAAACCATACTGTAGCTGAAATTCATTGATACATGCTATTTTTAATGTAGTTTTTTAGACTAATTCTCTTTTCACATAATTCACTCTTCTCTCAGTACCCCACTGCACCCCGTAACACACACACTGAGTTTCCTTCTATTTTCAGTATTGCTAAGGGAAGGAATATTGTCAATGACCCAGTTGTCCTAGCCAGAGACCACAATCATTGACTTCTCTCTCCTTCACTCCTCCTTCTTCAGATCAATTACCAAGTCAGGTCAATTCTAACTCCTAAATATCTGACAAAGCTATCCACATCTCTTCATTCTCACGTCATAAGCTACATTATCTCTGTTCTACAATAACAGCTCTTTAACTGATCTCCCATGTTCCAGTCAAGCTCCTCTCCAATCAGTTCTTCACTCTGAAGAAAGAAAGATCTTTATACAATGCAGTTTACCACAGCACTTTCTTGATTAAATTTTCAGTGCCTCAATATTATTCTCCAGATGACAACCTAACCCCTCAACATGGCTTACAAGGTCCTTCATCATCTGTTACTTGCTTATCTCTTCAATCTTACCTCACACACAAAAAACAGTCAACCTTCAGTTTTCCAAAAATATCAAAGTACTTTTTTTTTCACATAATGCTTCATACTTGCTATTAGTTTTGAACTTCCACACCTGCTATTCTATTTGCTGAAACTTTATTCTCCATTGTCCTTTAGCTTCTTAAGTGTTAGCTCTATTCATCCTTGTTATGGATTAAATTATGTTGTTGTGGTGTACCTTCGAGTCAATTCTGACTCATAGCCACCTTATAGGACAGAATAGACTGTTTCATAGCATTTCCTAGTCTGAAATCTTACGGGAGTAGAACATCACCTCTTTTCTCCCATGGAGCAGCTTTTTGGTTAGCAGTCGAGCACCACCAACCTTTTGGTTAGCAGCCGAGCGCTTTAACCATTGTACCTCCATGATTCCTTTGATTAAATTGTATCCTCCCAAAATTTATGTTGACATCCTAACCCTGGGTACCTGTGAATATGAACTTGATAGGAAATGGGGTCTCTGAGAATGTTATCAGTTAAGTTAACATGAGGATATACCGGAGTTCTGTGGGTCCTAATTCAATTTGAGTGGAGTCCTGTAAGAGAGAAGAGACACAGAGAGACAGGCAGAGAGGGACAATGGCCATGTGAAGCTATATCTGCAAGCTAAGGGACGCCTGAAGCTACCAGAAGCTGAGAGACAGAGGAAGATATTCTCTTAGAGAGTTTGGAGAAAACATGACCCTGCTGACACCCTTTATTCAGACTACCAGTTGCCAGAACTGCAAGATAATAAATTTCTTTCGTTCAAAGAACATTTTGTGGAGCACTCCTGTATGCCTCAGCTTTTTTTGGTCACCCTCAGATGATGGTAGGTGCTCTTTCTACATTCTCTCACAACCCCTGTAATTACTCATTACCATGGTGCTATGGCATGACAACTGCCTCTCTAATAGTATGTATCACCCACTTTGAATGGGAAGAAAAGTCTTGTATTGTTAGCATTTAATGCATGTTCTCTGCATAGTAAGTTCTCAGTAATTTTGTGTGGAATAAACGAATGAGGTGCAGTTATCCAAGTATGTCTATGTCACATGTGGAGCTGATTTCAAAACAATAATTCACTTCAGAAATTCTCTACCTATGAAACAGGAGATTGTATTAGGAGCTATGAATATCAATCAGTTCTTCAAGCCATAGATTTGAGAAGAATTTTAGCCCCCCTCCCACGAGCAGTGAGCAAAGACTAGGACAAAGGAAGTAACCTACTCATTTTTTCCCACAAATAATATGTCTCTATAGATCATATTACTTTCAAGAATGAGGAAAGATAACAAAAAGCAACACAATGGGTATATGCTAGATTACTGAAAATTTGATGATTGAAAAGAGCAATCATGGGATGCGAAAGAAGAGCATACGTAATTATGGCTGAGTGCAGAAGACAGGAATGGTAAAAGTAGTTGCAATATTGCACAAATAGTAAATTCTTTGCTATTCTCAAAATAGCACACGAAGATGTGTCCTCTCTGAAGCAAAAGATGAAGCTAAAAAAGACTGAGATTAAAAAACAAACTAAAAATAAAAAGAGGGAGAGAGAGAAAATGATAGATAAAGAGGAATGGATAAAATAAAAAATAAAGGATTTTAAGGAAACCGAAAACACAGTAGCAGAATTAAAGACCATGCTATCTGTAATACCGAGCAGGACTATCACTGACAAGTGACACTTATTACACGAAAGTGACCAGTTCTCCTAAGAGCAAAATATAGAATATATGAGAGAAATAATAGAGTTGAAAGAGCAAGAATAGGGGCCAGATTATTGAAATTCTTGAAGGAAAGACCAGAGCACAGCAACAACAACAACAAAATACATACATATGTACATACATACATAAAAGCTTTCCTGGGCTGATGAATGCAATCATAAATCGTTAAAAATTTTTGTGCACCAATTGAAAATTAAAAGCACTAATATACGAAAAATATACGTTGTAAATCCTAACCTCTATGCCTGTAGTTATAATCCCATTTGTGATTGTGTTACTTTTGTTATGTTAATGAGACAGGATTAGTATAAAGTGTATCTTGAGTTAATCTCTCTTTTGAGATCTATAAGAGATTAAACAAGCAAGCAAAGAGAGAGAGAGGGCAAGATAGGTGCCAGACACATGGAGAGCTCCAAGGAACCAGGAAGCAGAAGCTAGAGAGACAAGGACTCTCCCTGAGAGCCAACAGAGAGAGAAAGTCGTCCCTTACAGATGGTGCCCTGAATTCAGACTTCTAGCCTCCTAAACTGTGAGAAAATAAATTTTTGTTTGTTAAAGCCATCCACTTGTGGTATTTCTGTTATAGCAGCACCAGACAACCAGGACACATCCCAACAACAACAAATCAAACACAGTGACCAAAAAATCTCCCTAGTCACACATGCTGTTTTTGATGTTGTCGAGTCGATTCCAACTCAGAGTGATTCTATAGGACAGAGCAGAACTACCTCATAGGGTTTCCTAGGTTGCAGTATTTATAGGGGTAGCCCTGGTGGTGTAGTGGTTAAGCACTTGGCTGCTAACCAAAAGGTTGGTGGTTCTAACTCACCAGCCACTCCACTGGAGAAAGATGTGGTAGTCTGCTTTTGTAAAGATTGTTGCTGTTGTTGTTAGGTGCCGTTGAGTTGGTTCTGACACACAGCGACCTCATGCACAAC
Organism: Trichechus manatus latirostris; assembly: GCF_000243295.1. Classification (NCBI taxonomy): domain Eukaryota; kingdom Metazoa; phylum Chordata; class Mammalia; order Sirenia; family Trichechidae; genus Trichechus; species Trichechus manatus. Next base: position 17,212,315 of record NW_004443980.1, read on the forward strand.
AGAATGAGACACTGCCCAGTCCTGTGCCCTCCTCACGATCATTGCTATGCTTGAGCCCATTGTTGTCGCCACTGTGTCAATCCATCTCGTTGAGGGTCTTCCTCTTTTTTGCTGACCCTCTACTCATTGAAAACACCATGGCTTGGGCCAGGCACATCTTAGTCCTCAGAGTGACAATTTTGCTTTTTAACACTTTCAAGAGGTCTTTTGCAACAGATTTACCCAATGCAATATGTCCTTTGATTTCTTGACTGCTGCTTCCACAGGTGTTGATTGTGGATCCAAGTAAAATGAAATTCTTGACAACTTCAATCTTTTCTCCATTTATCATGATGTTGCTTATTGATCCAGTTGTGAGGATTTTTGTTGTCTTTATGTTGAGGTGTAATCCATACCAAAGGCTGTAGTCTTTGATCTTCATAAGTAAGTGTTTCAAGTCCTCTTCACTTCCAGCAAGCAAGATTGTGCCATCTGAACTACACAGGTTGTTAATGATTTCAGCCTTGGAAACCTTATAGGGCAGTTCTACTCTGTTCTACAGGGTCACTATGAGTTGGAATCGACTCTACAGCAACAGATTAACTTTTATAGGAGCAGATTGCAAGATCTTTTCTCCTGCGGAGCCACCAGTGGGTTTAAACCAGCTACCTTTCGGCTAGCAGCCAAGCACTTTAACCATTGAAACACACACATACACACATACACACCCATCTCCAGGGTTAAAAGTAAAAGCTATAAGAAATTCAAAACAGATTATGTATAAAGTAGAAAATCCCAATTGGCTATATGCTCTGATTTCTCCTCTGCCAAACTAAAGACCTGAAGACAATGGAGCAATAGACAGGAGTCAGGAAATTTAACATCAAATATTGTAACTGATATATGAAAGCAAGAAACTAGTTTTCTCAAATATACCAGAAATTGTATTATCCAATATTATTTCTGAAACATTTCATAAAATGTACTATATATGAGTGAAAGACAAAACACCATTAACTTGTCAAGAATAGGAGAGTGATGGCTTTAAGAGACTGTCAGTGAGCATTAAATCTTTATAAAATAAAGATGCTGAAATAATTACTCAAAGTTTGTTTATGAGAAGAAAAACAAAGCTTAAAAATCATTCTTAAGAGTGAAGATTTATTGTTACATTAATTTAATAATCATTTGGACTAACACGTGGTATTTTACTAATAATGACCAAAATGTGAGGAGAGGAAGGTAGTGGAGGGGAAGTGAAGCTGTGCTCGATCTCTGGTGTATAAAAAATGGGAATAAACTAAATACTGGTTCTCTTATGGCTCTGAAAATTAATGAACAGTTTGCTCTTGAAAAACATAGTCATAAATATTAATAAAGTTAAAAATAGAATGAATCAGTTGCAAAGTACGAGAGGACACGAAAAGATTTCAAGGTATAATCCAGATAGTAAGAAACAAAAGAAAACATGAAGATAAAGAAACTTAATAAAAAGTAGAACAAGATGGCAGGAATGCAACCAAGTATGTTATATTCACAGTTCACGAAATGAGATAAATAATCATGTCAAATTCAGACCCTGCAGTTCAAATAATATAGTTTTAAATTTTTATAGTGGAACTGAAAGTTTAGAATTAAAAGCAGATAGAGGGCTTTGAGTCAAGCGGTCACTTTTCTTTATCTCCACTCTTAAAAGACTGTAATTAAAAAAAAAAAAATCAAATCCATTGCCATCAAGTTGATTCCGACTCACAGCGACCCGATAGGACAGAGTAGAACTGCCCCATAGGGTTTCCAAGGGGCAGCTGGTGGTTTTGAATTGCAGACCTTTTGGTTAGTAGCCCAGCTCTTAAGCACTGTGCCATCAGACTATGTATGTAATAAACTCACAAGCACAAAAAACTCAGGAGAGGACACGAGAGTGACAAAAATTCAGTTGCTAGAAAGCAGAGGCATAGTTACAGACTTTGCAGGAAAAGAAAGCTGAGTTTTTTTGACAACTAAATTGAAGAATTAAGGAAAAATATAAACACTGAATGGTAAGATCTGGGAGCACCTTCCCTACCTTGACCTCTATAATCTTGGTAGCCAAGATTATTGTCTCCTTCCCATTCCTCAGTATGACTGCGCGTTGGAAGAGTTCTCCCTAGAAAAAGGAACTTACACACACACACAGACATTGAAAGTTCACCAAAGAAATTTGGTAGTAACTCTATCCTCTTACAGTAAAGCTCTTCCACTACCTGGGCAGAGAGATCTGCAACCCGCTTTTCTTTGCTTCCTTCAACCTGCCAAGGATCTCCACACAGTTGAAGAAAGGCTCTAATATTAAAGCCAGAGTCTTAAACATAGCTTCAAAAATCAATAAAAAATAATATCCTCAAAACAATAAGAGAAAATATAACACCGATCAAACAAATACAGGTTGTGTTTCTAAAAAGAAAATACTCATGAAACAAGAAAGAACTCTTCCAAACTAAAATAAAAAGCAGAAAAGCGATAGTTATACACATAGGCCTATATAATATGCATATATTTAGTAAACATTTGCCAAGCAGGAAGTAGCTCAAAAAGAAAGTGAGAGGAAATACTAAAGAAAATAAAGGAGTTAGTTCATGAAAGTCAGCATCTGAATATTATGAGTTTCAGAAAGGGAGAATAGTGAATATTTGTGGGAAAAAATACTAAACAAACAAGTAAAGGCTTCCTAGAACTGAAGGTCATGAGTCCTGAGATTGAGAGGACTCAATAAGTACCCAGCATAAGAATAAAAAACACCTACTTCAAGACATATCATAATGAAATTTCAGAGGTGGGAGGAGGGTTAGAAGACACTAGAATATTCGAAAGGGGGAAATAAAAGAAAAATTAATAACATTGCTTCCACAGTTAGTAATCACAATGGCATTGGACTTCTCAACAGCAACTCTGGATACTTGAAAACAATGTAGCAATGCTAATATAAATCTGCAAATGAATGATTTCAACCTAAACTGCTATATCTAGAATTCAAAGAGGATTAAGGTGTAGTTGTGAACAGAAGGTACGGGAAGAACTGCATAGGTGAGGGATTGAAATCTTCAGAGTAAACTGAATCACTGCTTTCAGCACGGCAAAAGAGTTGCGAAGGACTGTGACAAGCAGATGCTACTTTGTATAGTAACCAGAATGCATGATCCATGGCTCATTGAGTAGAGATGTCAGGCAGTCCAGGAACAAGCTCAGAGAGAAAGAAACCTCTACTCTACCTGCCTAAGGGGCATTTTAACTTCATTGACACATCTCTCTACTTCTTTGTAAGTACAGCATGAGTAATAAACTTGGAGAATAGTTTTCAGCTCTCTTTCCAAACATACCAGTTGAAGACAGTAACACTGTTGAGTTATACATGTTATATTTGATATGCTTTGGTAATACTATTATATTTTTTAATCTTCCTTTCAAGCTCAAATGATTTTATTTCACTCCTTGTGGGTACCCACCACTTTTCGAAAGTCTCTTTACACCACTTCTCTTTCATGAAAAACCACATTACTACCTGTTTTCACTAACCAAAAGTAATCCGAAGAGGATTTTTGCTTTTATGAAAAAAGGCGAAAAGCAAAACTAACATCCAATGTTTGTTTTGCTGCGAGCCTTTAAAGAGGCAGTGTGCACCCAGAGCAGCGAGAGTAGCATTGAAAAGCTCCTTCCCCGAAGACTACACTCAGCATCTCAGCATCAAGCCATCGTGCTTTGAACTGTGTCTGTGAACACCATATGTTAGTGTTATTTTAGGTTTTATGCATTATTTGGTATGATTTGGTAAGTTATTTTTTGAGTCTAGGAATGCTCAAAAAAAATTTTCCCATATGCACTAATTGCTTCTTCGTTTTATGCCATTTCGGGTTACAAAAGGTTTCCTAAGAAGGCTCTGTTTTTGGATAGTGTGGGCAACCTGTATTAGATTACTGCTTGATGCGTTTTTTTCATTTGTTTAAAATGGCCAATAGGTGATTTGATATAGTGTTATACAAATAACTATTTCCTAACTCTTGGTCTATGTTTCCCAACTCCTCCCCTAGTCTCTGCCTTGCAGTCAACTTTGGAATTTTTTCACAAGTCTTAAATCTATCAAATTAAACCATATAAAACTATGTATTTTTTTAGGTAAAAATTGTCACATATCACCAATTTCAGCATATTATGTAGATAGTAAATTTTTTTTTGCAGACTGGAAAAATAATGTCTGGCAATTATATGTATCATTATTTTAATCAGTGATTTTGTGACAAATAAAATATGCATTCTGTTTTAAGAATAGTAATCAAGGAAGATGTAGTAAGAAAAAAAATTGTATCACATTATTCACATTAGAGAACAATTGATTAAATTTTCAAAAAGCAAGACATCATGTATGAATAAAATGGAAAATTTGCAATGAATATATAACTGTCACGAGCCTTTGGAATTAAATTCCATTAAGTAAATTATATAAAAAATATAAATCCATGGAGAAAAGACAAAAATGATAGAGGAAGAATGTAATATTGTAATATTTAATATCTTTTTCTCACAATCAATGTGAGTTTATTTTAGGAATTCAAGGTTGGTTTCGGAATTTCAGAAATCAGATTATCAAATATCTAATCACTAACGAAGTACAGAAATATGGTTGTGATGGTTAAGGTTGTGTGTCAACATGATTCTCAGTGGTCTGGCAGTTATGTAATGATGTAGTTATCCTCCATTTTGTGATACAATGTGATCACCTCCATGTGATCTGAAGTGATCAGCCAATCAGATGGAAGGAGAGTTTCCTTGGGAGTGTGGCCTGCATCTAATATATATGGACATTCTAGAAAAGTTCACCGGCTTTGCTCACTCTGGATCCTGGATCCAGTTCATTGTCATCTGATCTCCAGTTCTTGGGATCTGAGCCAGCAGCCTGCCATATTCGCTGCCCATCTTGGGTTCATCAGCCCATGCAGCTACTTGATTCAGGAGAAGCCTCCAGCCTGAGGCCTGACCCACAAACTTGGGACTAATCAACCTCAGAACTATGTGAGACATTTCCTTGATATAAATCTCCCCCTCTCTCTGTATATATATGAAGAGATATAGATATATAGATATAGTTGTTGTTGTTGTTAGATGCCATTTAGCTGGTACCAACTCATAGCAACCCCATGTACAATAGAACAAAACACTGCCCGTTCCTGTGCCATCCTCTCCTTTGCTGAGAGGATGAGCTGAGAGTCTTCCTCTACTTTACCAAGCATGATGTCCTTCTCCCGGGACTGATCCCTCTTGATAACATGTGAGACCTAGTCTCGCCATGCCTGCTTCCAAGAGCATTCTGGTTGCACTTCTTCCAAGACAGATTTGTTTGTTCTTTTAGCAGTCTGTGGTGTATTCGATATTATTCACCAGCACCACAATTCAAAGGCATCAATTCTTCTTTGGTCTTCTATATTCATTGTCCAGCTTTTGCATGCATATGAGGTAACTGAAAACACCATGTCTTGGGTCAGGCGCACCTTAGTCTTCAAGGTGACATCTTTGCTTTTCAACACTTTAAAGAAGTCTTTTGCAGCAGATTTGCCCAATGCAAAGCGTCTTTTGATTTCTTGACTGCTGCTTCCATGGGTGTTGATTGTGGATCCAAGTAAAATGAAATCCTTGACAACTTCAGTCTTTTCTCCATTTATCATTGATGTTGCTTATTGGTCCAGTTGTGAAGATTTTTGTTTTCTTTATGTTGAGGTGTAATCCATACTGAAGGCTGTGGTCTTTGATCTTCATCGGTAAGTGCTTCAAGTCTGCTTCACTTTCAGCAAGCAAGGTTGTGTGATCAGCAGGATTTTGGAGCAAAACCTTGCCAGCCTCTGCAGATAACTATGTTCCTTTTGAGAAACCGCTTTTGGCTTGTTAATAGGCCTTCATAGAGACTAAACACTTAACCATGGGCCACCAAGTCACCATGCAGCCTGATCTGCCCATCATGAGCTAGATGTTGTCTGACTCACAGATCCATAAAGTTGGATGTGCACAGCAGCACTCCATCATTAAATGGAAGTGGTTTATATGAGATTGGGCCTGAGCGGAACCTGATGACACAAGTAAGTTGCATGAGGAAGTGGCCCAAATACTCATGGTCTCCACTCCTGTCACATTACCTGCCCTCTCTCAATCTGTGCCTATGGCCTCATGGGGAGTTCCTTATGATCAGTTGACTGAAGAATAGAAAACTCGTGCCTGGTTTACAGATGGTTCTGCATGATATGCAGGCACTAGTCAAAAGTGGATAGAAGCAGCACTGCAGCCCCTTTCTGGGACCCCACTGAAGGATAGTGGTGAAGGGAAATTCTCCTAATGGAGAATTCTCCTAATGCACTTAGTTGTTCATTTTCTTGGAAGGAGAATTGGCCAGATGTGCAACTGTATACTGATTCATGGGCTGTGGCTAATGGTTTGGCTGGATGGACAGGGACTTGGAAGAAACATGATTGGAAAATTGGTAACAAGAAGGTACAGGGAAGAGGTATGCGAATAGATCTCGCTGATGGGTCAACGAAGTGAAGATATTTGTGTCTCATGTGAATGCTCACCAAAGGGTGACCTCAGCAGAGGAGAATTTTAACACTTAAGTGGTTAGGATGACACGTTCTGTGGAAACCAGTCATACCCTTTCCCCAGCCACTCCTGTCATTGCCCAGTGGGCTCATGAGTGAAGTGCCCATGGTGTCAGGAATGGAGGTTATACATGGCTCAGCAACACGGACTTCCACTTACCAAGGTCAATTTGGCTACAGCCACTGCTGAGTGACCAATCTGTCAACAGCAGAGACCAAACTGAGGCCCCAGTATGGTGCCATTCCTCTACGTGATCAGCTAGCAACCTAGTAACAGGTTGATTACATTGGATCACTTCCATTATGGAAAAGGTGGCATTTTATTCTCACTGGAGTAGACACTTACTCTGGATGTGGATTTGCCTTCCCTGCAGGCAATGCTTCTGCCAAAACTCTCATCCGTGGATGTACGGAATGCCTTATACACCATTATGGCATCACACACAGCCACAGGGATTCTCTTCACTGCAAATGAAGTATGACAATGGCCCATGCTCATGGAATTCACTGGTCTTACCATGTTACTCATCATCCTGAAGCAGCTGGCTTGATAGAACGATGGAATGGCTTTCTAAATACACAATACAGTGCCAGATAGGTGGCAATATCTTGCAGGGCTGGGGCAGTGTTTTCCAGAAGGTTGTATATGCTCTAAACCAGCATCCAGTATATGGTGATATTTCTTCCATAGTCAGGATTCATGGGTTCAGAAATCAAGGGGGTGGAAATGGAAGTGACACTACTCACTATTACCCCTTGTGACCCACTAGCAAAATTTTTCCTTCATGCTCTAACACTATGCTCTCCAGGTGTAGAGGTCTTAGTTCCAAAAGAAGGAATGTTCCCACAGGAGACACAACACTGATTCCACTGAGCTAGAATTTAAAAATGCCATCTGGCTGCTTTGAGCTCTTTGTGTCTCTGGATCAACAGGCAAAGAAGGGAGTTAGTGTATTGGCTGGTGTGATTGATCCTGATTATCAAGGTATAAATTGGATTGATATTACATAATGGAGGTAAAGAAGAGTATGCCTGAATTGCAGAGGATCCTTAGGATGTCTCTTAGTACTATCATGCCTTGTGATTAAAGTCAAAGGAAAACTACAGCAACCCGATTCTGACATGATTTCTAACGGCCCAGACGCTTCAGGAATGGTGGTTTGGGTCACTCCCCAGGCAAAGAACCACAATCAGCTGAGGTGTTTGCTGACGGCAAAGGAAATACGGAATGGGTGGTGGAAGAAGGTAATTTTAAATACCAGTTACAACTACGTGACCAGTTGTAGAAACTAAGATTGTAATTGTTATGAGTATTTCTTTCTTGTATGTGCGCATTAAGCACTGTTTTCTTCCTTATAAAAAAGAAGATATAAACAGAGCTAGTGGATTTTCAGTTGTATACATGTTAGTTGCATCATGTTAGGCACACGTATGACTTTACAATTGATTTTATTTAGGATTATGTATAGTTTAAGGAGATTTGTACAGTTGCCTAGTTGACAAGCGGTGGTCTGTGATGGCTAAGGCTGTATGTCACCTTGGCTGGGGCATGATTCTCAGTGATTTAGCAGTTATGTAATGATGGAGTTTTGCAGTTATGTAATGATATAATGTAATCACCCCCATGATGTGATCTGATGTGATCAACCCATCAGTTGTAAGGAGAGTTTCTCGGGGATACATATGGACATTCTGGCAAAATTTGCTGGCTTTTGCTCACTTTGTACCCTGCTTCCAGCTCATCATCATCTGACCATCTTGGGATTTGTCTGCCTCTGCAGTTTGAGCCAGCAGCCTGCCATCTTACCTGCCAATTTTGGATTCATCCACCTCCACAGCCTGTAGGCCAACAGCCTGCCGTCTGTTCTGTCAATGTTGGGTTCATCAGCTATGTGAGTCAAGACAAGACTTCAGCCTGACACTCGACCCATGGAATTGGGACTTGCAAGCCTCTGCAACCACGTGAGCCATTTCCTTGAGATGAATCTCTCTTTCTCTCTCTCTCTATGTATGTATATACATATATATATATACAAACCAAAACCAAACCTGTTGCTGTTGAGTCAATTCTGGCTCATAGTGACCCTATAGAACACAGCAGAACTGCTTCCTAGGGTTTCCAAAGAGTGGCTGGTGGATTCCAACTGTTGACCTTTCGATTAGCAGATGAGCTGTTAACAACTAGGCCACCAGGGCTCCAAAACCCTGTTGCCGTCTCGTTGATTCCAACTCATAGTGATCCTATAGGACAGAGTAGAACCGCCCCATAGAGTTTCCAAGGAAGGACTGGTGGATTGGAACTGACAACCTTTTGGTTAGCAGCCAAGCTCTTAATGACTGTGCCACCAGGGTTCTCTCTCTCTCTACACACACACATATATATATATGTATGCTTCACTGGTTTTGCTTCTCTAGAGAACCCAGCTTAAGACAATGGTGGATCAGGATAATATAATTAAAAATTTATTTAGAAAATAACCCTTTTCATGCAATAATCTTGTGCCAAGTACTTTGCTTGGTGCTGGGAGATATATTAGTAGATATATAAATGTAATTTATTTCTACATGTCATAGAATTTATAGCACAATCAGAAATTTATCTAAATTACTACAATCCTTGGAATATTTACACAAATTGATCATGTAGGGAAAAAATAAATCAGTAAGTATCTCAAATGTATAAATTTTAACATGAACTCTGTTTAAAATTTGTTCTCTAAACAAAAATAAAACAAGAAATCAATAACAAATGGTTAATTTAAATATCTGTCTGTTTAAAACTTGGAAGCCCTGTCTTTGAGGACATAACGTATCACAACTTTTTAGAAGCATCCAAAGCTACCATTCAAAGAAAATACACTTCTTTAAAAGTTCTTATTAATAAACTAGGAAAAATAAATAAAATAAGCTTTCTGTAGATATAGTTAAAACAAAAGTAATACAATCATATAAATATGAATAAGAAATTAATAAGATAAAACAAATAAAAAATAATAAATTATATATTAGTAAGTAAAATAAAGAGCTAGTTCTTTGAACAGATCAGTAGTACTCTGTAGCCAACCTAATGAAACAAAAATACATGGGAACAAATTTCTAACATGGGGAATGAGAATGCTTATATACCCACAGATGCAGATACTTAAAAAATTGTAAAACACCACATTGGGCAATACTGTGTCGGTATATTAAAATGCACAAATTTCTTAGGAAAACATAAATTACCAAAACTGAATCAAGAAGTAGATAATGGGAATAGACAACTAACCATGGGAAACTTAGGAAAAAAAATAAATGAGATGAATTCTCTCTAAATGGAATCATGCTCGTTTCCTTCATGGCTGAATTCTATAAAAAATTCAAGGAATTGTTGCTGTTTTTATTATTTTCCGTGGAGTAGATTCCAACTCATGGCAACTCCATGTATGTCAGAGTAGAACTGTACTACATAGGGGTTTCAAGGCTGACTTTTCAGAAGCAGATCACCAGGCCTATCCTTCAGGCATCTCTGGGTGGGCTTGAACCTACAACCTTCTGGCTAGTAGTCGAGCAGTTAATCATTTGCACCACCCAAGCGAAGTATATTCATAGAGCAAAGAAGATATATAATTTTGAATACTCGTCACTTTTTTTTAAAGGGAAGCAGCACTACAATTGTAAACAAAGAAAAAAAAACTGAAAAAATTACGGTATATATATACACACTCTATACACACACACGTGTGTATACATATGTGTGTGTATATATATATATACATAAAACCTTCAGAAAAATCTCCTTTACAAGTGTCAGGAAAACCATGTTTGTATTAGATGAGGAGCCCTGGTGGCACAAAGGTTAAGCACTCAGCTGTGAACCCAAAGGTTGGTGGTTTGAGCCAACCTAAAGGCTCTGCAAAAGAAAGACCTGGCAATCTGCTTCCAGGAAGATTACAGATTAGAAAATACTATGGGGCAGTTCTACTCTGTTAAATGGGGTTTACCTTAAGTCAAAAATCAACTCAATGACACCTAACAACATTGCATAGATGGTAGGATAATTCAACATTAGGAAATCTATCAATGCAATGTCATCTATTAATGTAAATCATTAAGTCATATGAAACGGAATTTGATTAAATTTATGTGATTCCTTTTTGGATATTTAGTAATCTATGAGAGAAGAATGGAACCCTGGCGGTGTAGTGGTTAGAGCTCAGCTGCTAACCAAAAGGTCAGCAGTTCAAATCCACTAGCCTGCTCCTTGGAAACCCTACGGGGCAGTTCTACTTGGTCCTAGAAGGTTGCTATGGGTTAATGGGGAGAAGAATGCATCATTAAGATGAGAATGTTAACAATTTGGAGCCAATTATCAATGCTGTATTTAATAATTAAATGTAAAAGCAACATTTACCAAACTGAGATCTGTAGAAAACTACTTTTATAAGATGTAAACATGTGATTTATGAAAATAAAAAAAAGATTCTAGGGTCAAATAAATGTGAGAAATATCTCACACTTATTCACAGAATATATGTGTGTATGTGTGTGTAAAAGGATCTGAGAAGCCTTGTAGTGAAATAACCTTTTTCATTTTGCTTAATAACTGAAAACTGTCAGAGGATTTGATCAACAGGCACTTTTTGTGCAGTATGAATATTAAAATCTTGTAAAATATTACAGAATATCATTTAAAAAAATTTAAGACTCAAAGCATGTCAACCAAAGCCAGGAATAAGACAAGATGTTCTCAATCACAAGTACTTTTTAACTTTCCACTCTCCTCAGTGTAACTCCTCATGAAAGAACGGGAGAGAGAGGGGAGAGACGGAGGTAGAAAGAAGAGAAAGGAAGGAAGAAATGGAGGGAGGGAAAGAGATAACTTAATAAGTATTAGAAAGTGTTATGGATTAAATTGTGCCCTCCCCTAAAAAAAACTGTTAGAATCCTAACCCTTATACCTGTGGATGTAATCCTGTTTGGAAACAGGGTTTTTATTTTTATGTTAATTAGGCCATACCCCAGTAGGGTGGGTTCTAAACTTAATCACTTCTGAGCTATGAAAAGAGCAGATTAAAAGACACAGAGACATGAACACCTGGGGCTTTTGCAGGGACACGCCAGGACTATCTACGAGGCAGGAATCAACACGGCCAACACCCTGATTTGGGCTTTTAGCTTCCAGAACTTCGAGGAAATAAATTTCTGTTCTATAAAGCCACATGCTTGTGGCATTTCTGTTTTAGCAGCACTGGGAAACTAAGAAAGGAAGAAATAAAATTATCATTTTTAAACTGATAGGACTGCCTTACTAGAAAACCTAATTAGATCACTTGAAAATCTTTTGAACCAAGAAGCTTATTAAAACAGTCAGCTACAAAGTCAATATACAAAACTTAATGTCTTTTCTATAATTTTAGAAAAGATCAGTTAGAAATCACAACTGGAGAAAGGTCACATTCACAAATGCAAACAAAAAATATAATACACCTAAGAATACATTTCACAAGTAATAAATGCTGCTTATATGTAAAAGAAACAACCAATGTACAAAACAATGTGGAAAGTTATAAAAAATGTATACGTATGGTGTCAAATCATGTATCTTGGATGAATAATTTTAACGTTGTAAAAAAGCTAATTCTCCACCAATGGATCTTTCAATTTACTGTTATTTCAATCAAAATACAGTGTCTCTCTGGATTTCAAATAAATGTGTTTGAATAAATGTGAAAATTAATTTCAAGCCTTATCCAGAAAAATTAAAGTTATAGAATAGCTGAAAATATATGAAAACAAAGGCAGGTAAGGAAGTGTTTCTTGTGTCACCAGATATTAAAACATATTGCAAATCTGGAATAAAAACATGCTATAGTGATAAGAGAATCTGGTCAGGTGATGTCACGTCAGTTCCGACTCATAGCGACCCTACGCACAACAGAGTGAAACACTGCCTGGTCCTGTGCCAGCCTCACAATTGTTGCTATGTTTGAGCCCATTGTGGCAGCCACTGTGTCACACACACATACACATACAGATACACGTATATACACATATCCTTATCTTTATCTATCTAGCTACCTCTCTACACACATGTACATACATTGTGTTACCCAGAACTTACTGAGATACACAGCCAGGTTGCTGTAAAGACTGTCTCCAGATCTCAAGTTCCCACCAGAATACGGGGATGAGAATTCCACCCCGTGGTACCAACCACTTCATGATGTTAGGTCCATTTAGCCTGATCAAGTTGCACACAACAGAGGCATACACAGTACTGACAGTAGCAAAAGCCATTTTAATTACTCACAGACAACACACCGTATACAACAGGGAAAGTTATATGACAAGAGGCAATCACCAACCCCCTTCCCTTGCTTAAAAGCTGTCTGAAGAAGATGGAAAACTTCCATGCATGCCCCCACTAAGCACAGTGGGCAAAGGACCCTAAAGATCTTCCCCTGCCTGGTTTTATACTCCAGGGGTTGCAATGCAAATTTTTCTTCCTAATCATCCGTAAAAGGGGATAGTCAGCCATGTCGCCAGCACTGAGTTGTGTCACTTTAGCCCTGCTAGTTATTTAGACAAACCGTTTGGCTTCAGAAGGGGAGGTGCGGTGGTGTTTTCCAAAGCCCGAAGATCCTAGCGGGGGGAGGAGGGACAGGGAGTAGCTATAGCTACTGGGGTCATCTGAAGGACTGCCTCTTCTCAACTTATTATAGAATCATGTAAAGCAAGGAATATATATACCCTCAGTGAGAATATATCCTCAGTGAGATGGATTGACACAGTGGCTGCAACAATGGGCTCAAACATAGCAATGATTGTGAGGATGGCGCAGGACCGGGCAGTGTTTCCTTCTGTTGTAC